>NW_015565693.1:0-209 GCF_001515605.1 Sinocyclocheilus anshuiensis | reverse complement strand
GTCACTAACCAGTTGTTTTTCTAGTACTGTTTAGTGATGTCATTATCCAGTTGTTTATTTTTATAGTGACGTTTAGTGATGTCACTAACAAATTGTTTTTTTCTAGTACTGTTTAGTGATATAATTAACCAGCTGTTTATTTTTATAGTGATGTCACTAACCAGTTGTTTTTTCTAGTACTGTTTAGTGATGTCATTAACCAGTTGTTT
>NW_015565692.1:0-209 GCF_001515605.1 Sinocyclocheilus anshuiensis | reverse complement strand
CATTTATTTTAATGCGGTGCGCTGTCGCCCTTTCTACGTAAAAATAAGTCTAATCAAAAACCCATATCCTCCTGAGAACCAGAAAAAAATGTGTTATGCATTTTTTTGTTGTTGTTTTTTACATCATTACATTGGTTGGAGCATAAGAAACAAATGGAGAAAACACTTTTTTGAAAATAATATATTTTATTCTTTGTCCTTTGTAGAGG
>NW_015565691.1:0-209 GCF_001515605.1 Sinocyclocheilus anshuiensis | reverse complement strand
TTCTTTCCTCTCTTTCTTTCTTTTTCTCCTCTTCCTTCATTTTTTTTCTCTTTCTTTCTTACTTTCTTCATTCTTTTGTTCATTCTTTCTTCCTTCTTCCTTCATTCTTTTGTTCTTTTTCTCTTCCTTCCTTTCTTTCTTTTTTTCTTTCCTTCTTTCTTTTTCTCTTCCTTCATTCTTTTGTTCTTTCTTTCTTTCTTTTTCTCTTC
>NW_015565690.1:0-209 GCF_001515605.1 Sinocyclocheilus anshuiensis | reverse complement strand
CATAAACTAAAAAGACTGATGAAAAGAGGAGAAAACATAATCTTGCACCAGCACTAACGCATATTAAAATCTTTTTAAACTAGGCCTACTCATGACCACCTTTACCAGAAGAATTTATCACGTTTTATTGTAGACTTATTTTGCTGAACTTGATGTAGAATTTATAATAGATAATCTGTTAAGGGAATAGATTTTTCCCTATAGATTTA
>NW_015565689.1:0-208 GCF_001515605.1 Sinocyclocheilus anshuiensis | reverse complement strand
GTGTTGGCCAGTGTAAGCTGTAGCAGCAACATAGCAAGTGTAACCTGGGGGAGCAGTCAAGGGGCGGAGCTTTACACAGTGACAGCCAGCAGTGCTAATGGCCTTTCAGCTAACTGCACCTCAACATCCACTTCCTGTGACCTGTTAACTTTGACCTGCGGACAGTCTTACACGATCACAGTGAAGGCAAAAGGCAGCAACTGCAGCA
>NW_015565688.1:0-209 GCF_001515605.1 Sinocyclocheilus anshuiensis | reverse complement strand
TGTGTCATTTAATACTTATTGCACTTGTCTCTCTCTCCCTCCCTACAGACACTCAAACACCATGGCAAATATTCCATTAGTGCCGTAATTTACCTCTGAGTCTTTGCAAGCTCGCAGATGAAATCTGGCAGTGTGAGTTGAACATACACTCTTAAAAATAAAGTCGCTTCAAAAGGTTCTTCAAGCGATGCCATAGAAGAACCATTTTT
>NW_015565687.1:0-209 GCF_001515605.1 Sinocyclocheilus anshuiensis | reverse complement strand
ACCATACTTATGAACTAAAATGTGCTTTTAACATATTTTCTCTGTCATTTTTTTAAATTTAGTTACCAGTACAACTGAAATCATCTTTCATACACTTAAATATACTCATCATACATAGAAAATGCACTTATTAATTATTTCAAATATAATAATAATATACACTAAATATATACAAAATGTATTTATAATGTATTGCCCACATATTTTTA
>NW_015565686.1:0-209 GCF_001515605.1 Sinocyclocheilus anshuiensis | reverse complement strand
CCTCCACACTCAATTTAAACACAATTTAGAAACTATAATGTATTGAAAAATACAGGGATTTGGCAATAAATCATGAAGAGAATATCTCAGGCCTATTATAAGGTAGTCCAATATTGGCCCCCAGAGGGGCCCGCACAATTAGATTCCTGTTTTTAAGCTGTTCAATTATCCTCCTGCTCTCATTTCAAGGGACTTCTATACCTTTTAAA
>NW_015565685.1:0-209 GCF_001515605.1 Sinocyclocheilus anshuiensis | reverse complement strand
TGTTCGAGCCGCCATCTTACTATTCCCTACCGGCAGAGAGCACCACTGAGTCACAGCTAAAACACTGACCTAAAATCACCCGATTTGAAGTGAGTCAGTCACAAGGGATTAGTTTTTATGTTAGGTGTATGCAAATTCAGTTTTACTTCAGATGTTATCTGCAGTGTTTATGGTCTTTTTGGGCAGGATAAGCGATATATTTAAATCGT
>NW_015565684.1:0-208 GCF_001515605.1 Sinocyclocheilus anshuiensis | reverse complement strand
GGTTTTTTCTAGGGTTGATTGTGTTTATGGGGTGCAGTCTAACATATTAATGCTTCGTTTTTTAAAAAACACATAATTTTTCACATAATTTACCTTTACTCCACACTGCTCTGTCCCTTCTCTGAGAAAAGGGCTGATCATTTCCTTCTTTTATGAAGCTCCGCCCTCAGAAATACACGATGGGCTCTGATTGGTTAGCTAGTCCAGT
>NW_015565683.1:0-209 GCF_001515605.1 Sinocyclocheilus anshuiensis | reverse complement strand
TACAATCCTGACTGCTTGTGCTGTGACTGGCCTAAGAATTAACCTTGTGTTGTCACTGTTCCACTCCTGCAAAGATATCCTGTGGAATTTTGGCAGTATTTTTGTATTTGGAGTCATTAGTGGCGTAATAATTTCACACTTTACCAGTTACGTTTTCTGTTAATGTTTTTCAATTTAACATGCAGCTAATAATATAATACTACTTTAAT
>NW_015565682.1:0-209 GCF_001515605.1 Sinocyclocheilus anshuiensis | reverse complement strand
TGCTTGTAAATGTTTACTAAGGGCCTGTTTACAGCTGCTCACTTCATTCGTTTTCTCTGATGGTATAGCTATCTGATTGTGAAAAGAGCAGGTGTAAATGCCCTCTGAAACGCTTTCAAGACGGATTTAAATCTGATCGCTCAAACCACTTCAGGAGGTGGTATAATCTTAATAATAATCGTAATTCAAAGGTAAAACAAGATTTTTTT
>NW_015565681.1:0-209 GCF_001515605.1 Sinocyclocheilus anshuiensis | reverse complement strand
ATTTCAGAATAAAAATTGGGAGGGAATGCTGGAAAAGGTGTCTGCCAGATTGCTCAAATGGAAATCGCTGTTACCGCTAATGTCATACAGAGGAAGAGTTCTGGTTGTAAATAACTTGGCTGCCTCAACTTTGTGGCATAAACTTATTGTAATGGAGCCACCTGAAGAATTGATTTGTAAAATACAGAAGACATTTGTGGATTTTTTTT
>NW_015565680.1:0-209 GCF_001515605.1 Sinocyclocheilus anshuiensis | reverse complement strand
TGTAATTGTGGAAAGTTCAAAATCTGATGACCACTCACTTTTTGACCTTCTCATCTGATTGCTGTTTGTCATTCTCTTTGGTCAACTTGGCAATGCTCTCATCCTGAGAGGCTATCTCCTCTGTCAGGTTTTTCACCTAAATGGAAACATTGTTTTTTTCTCCTGAAGAATTCAATTAAATTCAAATGTATTTGTATAGCGCTTTTCAC
>NW_015565679.1:0-208 GCF_001515605.1 Sinocyclocheilus anshuiensis | reverse complement strand
TTCGTCTGAAAGAAGAAAGTCATATACACCTAGGATGCCTCGAGTGTGAGTAAAACACAAGCTAATTTTCATTTTTGGGTAAACTAACCCTTTAACATCTTAAATATTTATCCTAGAAAGAAATGAGGTTACTTTAAGATCGAATTGAGATTTTTGCTTGAGACTCCTGCTTCTCAAACTTGTCTCCTGAGACAAAAACTCGAACACT
>NW_015565678.1:0-209 GCF_001515605.1 Sinocyclocheilus anshuiensis | reverse complement strand
AACTTGCTCAGTAGCTCACCTGGTACAGCATTGAACTTGTGATATAGTGCGCACGGGTACGAGTCCTGTAAAATACCAGTTGCACTAAAAGGATGTAGATGCAAACTATAATTGCATGGCTGTTTCAGCAAACATGTTTCTATTCCACATCTGCTTTTTTTTGTTTTTTTTACAGCTATCGACAATGTTCAGGGTAGGTTTTAGTGTAG
>NW_015565677.1:0-208 GCF_001515605.1 Sinocyclocheilus anshuiensis | reverse complement strand
ACCTGAACTGTCTGCTCCGCCATGGTTCCCCGAGCTGCCCGCTCCGCCATGGGACTCGGATCCGGTACCGCCTTGGAGGCGTCCGGTCCAAGCCTGTCCTGTGGGACCTCCAAGGCGCCCACCCTTCTACCCCTCGATGTTATGTGGCGTGAGGTTACTCCTTTCGGAGGGGGCGATATCTGTCACATGTTTGTTTCTGTTTAGTTCC
>NW_015565676.1:0-208 GCF_001515605.1 Sinocyclocheilus anshuiensis | reverse complement strand
CTATTAACTAAACTCAGGAACAAATAAAATTAGAATTTAACAGGAAGGAAAAAACAAAACCAGACTGAATGCAAAACACTGACAGGCAAACTCCAACAAGATACAAGCAAGGAAAATGCACATGAAGCTCACACAAAACAAACCAGCAAAGACCAGAGGGAAGTGAGCACAATATAAAGGGATCAGAGCACACGAGGATCAGGTGAAC
>NW_015565675.1:0-208 GCF_001515605.1 Sinocyclocheilus anshuiensis | reverse complement strand
AACCAACATGTAATGTATTTAAACAAGATATTTTAACAGTATGTGTGTTCTTTTGGACTCAAAACCACAACTTTGGCATTGCTAGCATCGGTTGCTGAGCTACTTCACATCTACCCTGAAATACACAATACTGAGACACTGTGATCCCAGGCCAGGCAATCTGTTCCTAATCATCAAGCTCCATTCACCACCAGCTCATTACCTTCAC
>NW_015565674.1:0-208 GCF_001515605.1 Sinocyclocheilus anshuiensis | reverse complement strand
GCGGTGATTGTAAGAATGATAAATGCATGTTGATATCATATAGTACTGTCTTGAATAAAATATGCCTATTTCCGATGTTTCTCTTTCTTGTTGGCATTATCACGCATGTAGACACATTTCATGATGGTAAGTTTAATTTACTTGATTATAACAACTGTAGCGCTGTTTTTAAACTTGTAGTCAAGCTATAACGTAGGCTATTTGATAT
>NW_015565673.1:0-208 GCF_001515605.1 Sinocyclocheilus anshuiensis | reverse complement strand
GCTCTGGGCTGGAGGAACCTTTTCCACAGCTCCTTTTGCCAGCATTCATCACCTCTGAGCGCAAGACGTGAGTGTCCTTGCTTTGCACTAAGGTGGGGACCACGCCGCTGAAGCGAGGGGGTCTTCGAGTGAATTGGAGTGAATATCCTCATTTTATTATCCGCATAACCCATCTCGACACTCCGGGGATGGCCTGCCAGGCCTCGGC
>NW_015565672.1:0-208 GCF_001515605.1 Sinocyclocheilus anshuiensis | reverse complement strand
GGAGCAAAGTGGGGTTCCTTCACCACAAGAAGTAAGAGCCAAGATCTCAGTGTTGAGACAGGGTCATGCTCTTACAATGAGGATATGAAGCATCCATGAACGCTGTCTCAGCATGCTTAAGGCCCAGACGATTGTGATCGTTAGAGGGAGTAAGTAAAAGGCTGCATCCAGAAATGCACGGACGAAGAGAAATCTTTAAAAAGACACT
>NW_015565671.1:0-208 GCF_001515605.1 Sinocyclocheilus anshuiensis | reverse complement strand
GCTTTTGTGCGTTAGATCTCACACACACACACACACACACACACAAAGAGTAAAATAAGGGTTTTATAATAGATATTAAATTACAATAATGTGCAACAATGTTAAGTGAAACAGAGAAACGTTTAATTTCATAATCACAAACCTCTGTAAAACACCGACATTTTTGTTGTTGTTGATTTAATCAACTGAACTCTGGCCACTGGTTCCG
>NW_015565670.1:0-208 GCF_001515605.1 Sinocyclocheilus anshuiensis | reverse complement strand
TTTCCAGTGCTTTCTGCTCAGCATCTTTGGCTCACAAAATATTAATAGGACATCTGTAAATTATTTTAACTGATCTACGTGTTTTTATGTACCTTACTCAAAGTAGACAAAAAATATGTTTCTAATATTATATGTATCAAATCTTAATTTTCATTAAATCTAAATGTTATATGCTATATTAAATCAAAAACAGTGATTTATTCATAGC
>NW_015565669.1:0-208 GCF_001515605.1 Sinocyclocheilus anshuiensis | reverse complement strand
GCCTTTGAATTTTCAGTTTTCATCATTATCTTTTGTTTATTTGAAAAATCAATTGTGATTAGATGTACCACTGTATGAATTTGTGATTTATAAAGCAAGATAAATTTAGGAACTTGTTTGCATGTACAGATGTTTTACAGATTGTAGGAACATGTAACATGTAATACACACTAGTGCTGTGTTCAAAATATCGATACGACGATGTATC
>NW_015565668.1:0-208 GCF_001515605.1 Sinocyclocheilus anshuiensis | reverse complement strand
ATAAGTTTGCCCGTTTGGCTTAAGCCTGTTGGTGGCAAAACCCCAGAAGGAAACTTCGGGTTTTCCTCAGTACTTGGGTTAGTTAGTCTTATCCTGCTAACACAGCAAAACCAACCCCCTAGCTGTATCAACTTAACAGCGCCACCACTCTGTCATTTTCCCGACATTGGGAGCAAAACTTCTCTCTCCTTCTTCTTCTCTCTCTCTC
>NW_015565667.1:0-208 GCF_001515605.1 Sinocyclocheilus anshuiensis | reverse complement strand
GTCTTTACTGTCTTCTTGTTCTGTCATCCTTATGTCTTTACTGTCATCTAATTCTGTCGTCCTTATGTCGTCTTTCATGTCATCCTTTTCTGTCGTCTTCTGTCAGCTTTACTACATACTATACATACTACATAATTTGAGGCACTGGTGCGATCACTTGCATTTTTTCTTAATAAGAGAAACAACTGAACGCCGTCATTTTTGCTCA
>NW_015565666.1:0-208 GCF_001515605.1 Sinocyclocheilus anshuiensis | reverse complement strand
CATGAGACCCCTACAGTGATGGCTCAAGACCAAGGGGTTCTCCCCAAGGGGAAACCCGCTTTGCACGATCAAGGTGACGCGGAAGTGTATTTGTGCCTTAGATGTGTGGAAAGAGATTTGGTTCTTGTCCCAGGGCATGGTGTTGGGAGCTCCCTGTCGCCATGTAACGCTAGCGACGGACGTGTCCCTCACCGGTTGGGGAGCAGTC
>NW_015565665.1:0-208 GCF_001515605.1 Sinocyclocheilus anshuiensis | reverse complement strand
AAGGTTGACTCATGCCCAGTGACACTTAAGCTCACCACTATGGTTAGGAAGGATTCGTTGATATCAAGTGAAAGAGTTTCTGGTCTTAGAGTTAGAGGCTTTAATTCCACAGTAGTGCTAGACCTTTCCCCTGCATATACTAAAGAATGTATTCCTCTGGATCGTGCCCACATCCCTACTAGAGAGACTGCCAGGTGTTGGAAACATC
>NW_015565664.1:0-208 GCF_001515605.1 Sinocyclocheilus anshuiensis | reverse complement strand
AGTTGAGAACGCGAACACCCTGCTCTCTGAGGGGAACAAGAGCTGTCTCCGCGACCTTTGTAAAGACACGGGGAGACAGGGACAGCCCGTAGAGCAGGACCTTGTACTGATATGCCCGTCCTTCTAACGCAAACCGCAGAAATGGTCTGTGGCGTGGAAGGACCGATACATGAAAGTACGCGTCCTTCAGGTCGATCGCTGCAAACCA
>NW_015565663.1:0-208 GCF_001515605.1 Sinocyclocheilus anshuiensis | reverse complement strand
GCAAGTAACCAAGATTAATGGTCAAAGAGACGCACAGCATGACCACCACATGTAAATCTGTGATAGAAATCACGAGCTGAAGACTTTCTTCGGATTGACTCCCCCCCCCACCTAGGAGACAAGAACCAGACTGAGATTCCCTCTAGTCCTCTTTTGACCTCTGCTTCTCACAGAACACACCCTCACGTTCACAGAATGGCAGAGAGAC
>NW_015565662.1:0-208 GCF_001515605.1 Sinocyclocheilus anshuiensis | reverse complement strand
GTTTTGTCTGAGAAGAAACATTCTGAAGAAAACATTGTCTTGGTTGGCTGTGGTGGTCAGCATACCCAGCCCGAGGGTTTCTATGATTTAGAGATCCAATTCTTTGGCATCCAGTGTGTTGTCCCTTGCTTGGTCGTGCCTGGTCAGCGTGATGATCTTATTCTGGGCTCTAATATCATAAAACACTTGATTCATGAACTGAAGAGCA
>NW_015565661.1:0-208 GCF_001515605.1 Sinocyclocheilus anshuiensis | reverse complement strand
GAGCATGGCAGCCGTGATGATGTTGATGACGTCCTCTCGAACCCTGGAGTTCCTGTGCTTGAGCTGAGCCACCACCAGATCCAGAACCTTCTGCGGCCCCACCATCCTCATCAGCTGCCTGAAGACGCTCATGTACTCGTGCCGCGTCACGTTCCGCGAGTCACCCAGCGCTCGCACCGTCACGCCCACGATCTCCTTATAATAGCGC
>NW_015565660.1:0-208 GCF_001515605.1 Sinocyclocheilus anshuiensis | reverse complement strand
GCTCCAAGCAAGACCAGTATGCCTTCTCTCTTCTCCAGAAACATACCACTAGGGTAGAAGTCAGTGGAGTTATGCGATACGCCACTCCTTTGCTCAGACGGCCCAATGCTGAACTTCTTAAAGCCCCTAAAGAAGCAGTGATGGCTAACCTTCGAAGCACTGAGCGTAAACTTGCTAAAGACATTAGGCGAGCCGAGTCTTACTGTTC
>NW_015565659.1:0-208 GCF_001515605.1 Sinocyclocheilus anshuiensis | reverse complement strand
GCAGTTTAAAAGCACTAAAATGCTTTTTTAAAGTTGTAAATAAAACAGATTATTGGAGCATGTTTCACAAGAAAATACTTTTTCAGTCTTCTGTCTTTGACCATTACTAGCAGAGTGAAAACTGTCAAAGTAAATCCTACAACAATGACTACAGTAAGAAATGTTTACTTTATATAAAATAACCTTAATTAGATTTTTGCGATCGATT
>NW_015565658.1:0-208 GCF_001515605.1 Sinocyclocheilus anshuiensis | reverse complement strand
TGGCTGAGCCATAGTGCCCGCGGTGACAAGTAAGAGGTCTCTGCCCTCCCAGAGTCTCCACTGCCTCATTTTCTACCTCTAATTATGAAGGTAGGATGGGAGGTTATTCAGACACCCTGCTGCTCTCCATGCTGATGTTTTCATAATAACCTTCTCTCCAAGACATGCAGGTTTCCACACAGCAACAGGGTAAATAAGACATCCGGTT
>NW_015565657.1:0-208 GCF_001515605.1 Sinocyclocheilus anshuiensis | reverse complement strand
ATAATGATAATAAAAAAGTGTTCTTTTAAAAAGTGTTGACAGAAAGGTTCTTTGGGGAACCAAAAATCGTTGTTCAATGGCATCGCTGCAAAAAAAAAAAACCTTTCAGAACCTTTATTTTTAAGTGTCTATGTTAACATATAACCAATAATACTGTCCAAAAAATATAAAAAAATATAATCATATCCTATTTATTCAGCATCTTAAT
>NW_015565656.1:0-208 GCF_001515605.1 Sinocyclocheilus anshuiensis | reverse complement strand
GCTCAAGTGTGAGAACCTCTGCCTCCTCAGTCACCAAGATCACCCTAGACAGACTGCCAGGTCACAAAGGTCACGGAAAATCTCACCGCCAGCCGTGGGAATGTCTCGGCCCTAGAGCGAGGTTCAAGGTCGCTGCTCTGTACTCTCCAGCTAGCCAAAGACCCTGACTCATATGGACCCCAGGTTAAGGGGGGCTTACAGCTGAATG
>NW_015565655.1:0-208 GCF_001515605.1 Sinocyclocheilus anshuiensis | reverse complement strand
TAGAGATTAAGGATGTCTATGAAGTACATGTAAGTAATTAATATACTGTTAAACATTCAATATTCACGCCTGTATAGCGGATGTGCATGAGCTGATAAGCAGAGCGTGCTGAATGGTTGAGCGTGCGGCTGCACAGATGCGCGAGCTTGTCGAGTGAATATCTCAGACATCACTGGAAGGTTTGTAGTTCGGTCGGATATGTCAAAAG
>NW_015565654.1:0-208 GCF_001515605.1 Sinocyclocheilus anshuiensis | reverse complement strand
AGATCGGCTTATGACAATGTGATTAAAATTACTAGCTCAAAGTTTAAAAAAAACGAAACAAAACAGTAATTTTGTGTCAATTACATTTCATTCATAGTTTCAAGATATTAGAGTGTGAGGTAAATGTATATCTAACTTAACATTATAAATTAGTTTTAATATGAATAATGCCCGGTTCAGACTACACGATTTTAGCCCGATTTTGCCA
>NW_015565653.1:0-208 GCF_001515605.1 Sinocyclocheilus anshuiensis | reverse complement strand
TGTGTGTTACCGCATCCCAAACGACTCAAAATAATAAACCACTGTGCTGAGCGAGAGCGCTTCTGTGCTGTCTTCACGTGCTATTGGAAACTTCCTATTTCCCACTAAGTCATGAGCACTTCATGCAGCGCTGCTGTAGGCCCTCCCCAAATGCTCTCATTGATTGAGACGCGTGATGACACCCATCCCAAGCCAGTAATGATCAACA
>NW_015565652.1:0-208 GCF_001515605.1 Sinocyclocheilus anshuiensis | reverse complement strand
GATATGCAAGAGTCTGAATCTTTGCACAATAATGCAATATGTCAAACGACATATAACAAGGACAATAAAATAAAGTAGGGGGAGGTAGCCTATTTCAAGCGGTGCTTCCAACAAAATGCCTGAGGGAAACGACATAATTGAATTTGGATTTAGAAACTATTATTAGAAAGCATTATCTATTGTAGCAGACTAATTGCTTCTCGCGTTC
>NW_015565651.1:0-208 GCF_001515605.1 Sinocyclocheilus anshuiensis | reverse complement strand
GCTAGTGACCCGATGATCTTGGTGAGATCTTTGTGGCTGTAGTCCCGTGTAGGATCGTGTGACATCAGGTCACTCAGGTTGTCGTCGAGCTGTTCCCGGCTCACGTACTGCAGGCCACTGGCGGCTTCAAACAGGAGGGTACCAGTCATGGCACTCAGCCAGTACTCTAGTCGATCCCAGTGGGCATCAGGGCTGGATGATCGAGACA
>NW_015565650.1:0-208 GCF_001515605.1 Sinocyclocheilus anshuiensis | reverse complement strand
TTAACTGGCATGGTGGCTACTGTAGGATTGCAGTGTTCCTCATCCGCAATCCCCACAGTAAACGAGGAACCACTCAACCGAAGCGCAAAGCCAATGTATTGTTCCAGAGTCCAGTGCGGAGGCATGGCATTAATTTAGAGATTTCATTTGTGAGTCCAAAATGGAAAATGTCTTTAAGAGCAGTGTCATTAAAGCCCACCTGGTCACA
>NW_015565649.1:0-208 GCF_001515605.1 Sinocyclocheilus anshuiensis | reverse complement strand
CAGAATAACCTAAAGAAACCATATAAAGAGAGAGTGAATGGGAAACATGAAAATAAAACATGATACATTTTTTTTTTTATTTGACATTCAAATTATAACACATTTTATGTGCAAAGATATGAAATTTGGTGCAGATGTTGATATTTATATGGTCAAGAAGATTAAATTGTGACAGCTTGTAATGTAAATCAGTCAGACTTTTATAACA
>NW_015565648.1:0-208 GCF_001515605.1 Sinocyclocheilus anshuiensis | reverse complement strand
GATAAATGCAAGAATTGTTTTCAAAACTGCTGGAGCAAAATGTTTAATAAAATGTATTAATATGAATAATTATTATCATTGTCTTTCCTCTTTGTGTTCTATATAATTTGTAAATCAGTGTTCTTTGCTTCAGTGGAAACTCATCACATTAGAACTGCCTGTAAACTGCTGTTAGGCTGAAACATATGGGTGCATGCAGTCGTTAGCC
>NW_015565647.1:0-208 GCF_001515605.1 Sinocyclocheilus anshuiensis | reverse complement strand
GTCTAATAACATCCACATACATTGTCTGATTTTGATCAAACTTCATCATTTTGTTCGTTGTATGATGTCGATCGCATAGATGTGACTATTATTACTGAAACTTATAGCGCCACCAACTGGCAGCAGGAAGGGTATCTGCAAAGATTCAGTTTTAGTCATAGCACCACCTACTGTCAATAGGAAGTGACATGTTTAACACTGTGATGCA
>NW_015565645.1:0-208 GCF_001515605.1 Sinocyclocheilus anshuiensis | reverse complement strand
GAGACTTCCATGATCGTCACCCAGATCGTCCCGCTCTCCGGGGCCACAGCCGTCCTCGACGTCGGCAGCGGGCGTCGGGAGTCGCCCGTGGGGAGGGGGGTACTGTCAGGGATAGTCCAGCTTCGTCAGGTCCAATCACCTCACACACCCGTTCCCAATCACCAGAGTACTAATCAGCCGCACCTGTCACCACCTCATCAACACTAGC
>NW_015565644.1:0-208 GCF_001515605.1 Sinocyclocheilus anshuiensis | reverse complement strand
TGTATGCAACAGAAAAAATACAACAGAAACTAATGATTCTAATCCGGTCTTACCCTCTTCCTCCTCTGGCGACTCCGGGCTAAGGTCTTAGTAGATGCAGCCACACTGACTAGCTCTGGTTGTTTCATAATATGTCTTGCAGGCCACTATAAACAATTAAAGCGATGTGTTAAAAACAACACCAAAAATAACTATTCAGAAATAATCA
>NW_015565643.1:0-208 GCF_001515605.1 Sinocyclocheilus anshuiensis | reverse complement strand
GTATCGGTATCGGCCCCAAAAAAACCATATCGGTCGGGCTCTACTTTATATGCCGTATGTTAACCTTATTGCCTTTATCATGCAAATTGTGCGATCTATTTCTGATGATGCAATGCTAGCCATTCTCTGTATAAAAAGCTTATGTCTTATGTGATCACGTGATTGATTTACATGCTTATATTTCTGTATTTTCTTGTATGTTTACAGT
>NW_015565642.1:0-208 GCF_001515605.1 Sinocyclocheilus anshuiensis | reverse complement strand
GCTTATAATAGCTGGATCTGGCAACACGGAGGCTGCGCCCGCGCCTTCACTCACAACCCTCTCGACTCAAGCCTCGTTCACTCCGCCGCGTCTCGCAGCGATCATTTTCATAACAGGGACGCTAAACATTATTGCAAACTGTCTAAACTGAATTATGAACTGAACATGTCATGCAGGCATTCATATGAGGAGTTTAACAGCAAATTAG
>NW_015565641.1:0-208 GCF_001515605.1 Sinocyclocheilus anshuiensis | reverse complement strand
TGCGCATTATTTTAGTCATTCCCGCAGGTTTCGCGCTTATACCAATCCCGCGCGCACCACCACTGATCTATATTAGTGGATCGCATAAGCCACGCTCAGTCTCAAACAGCTTGTTAGCCACAAATACCAAAATGAGTGGCTAACTGTGCTAAAACCGAAAAATTGTCAAAATGCCCGTTTTGGTGAGTATCCAGTTAAACACAGTCAG
>NW_015565640.1:0-208 GCF_001515605.1 Sinocyclocheilus anshuiensis | reverse complement strand
CTATCATTAGCAGACCAAATTAAACATTAGCTCTTCGGCTGCCGGTAGTTTGGGCTAATTGCTAATCAGCAGTAAAAGTTGCCTGGCACGGAATATTGCTTACCATAAGCTAAAGGTAATTTGCTGCTTGAGACAAGCTAGGCCAACTTGTCTGTTGTTGTCCAGAGTCCGTTCCTAATTACTGCCGGAGGGCGATGACAGTCATTCA
>NW_015565639.1:0-208 GCF_001515605.1 Sinocyclocheilus anshuiensis | reverse complement strand
GCGACCGTTATTTTAGAACGTTTCCCCTTACTGTTTCCATGGCAATGCGTCATGCTTGTCACGTGACACACCGTGGCCACAATAGCACTGTGTGACAGATGGATCGCTTTTATTTCATTTTTTATTCAAAATATTCATAAACTTGTTTACCATTTCATGAACAATCTGATATTCCGATTCACAAATATATGTAAATGAGTGTGTTTTG
>NW_015565638.1:0-208 GCF_001515605.1 Sinocyclocheilus anshuiensis | reverse complement strand
GGAGCGTGTGCACACACTTGGAGAACTACGGCAGGGCAAGATCCCTAACATGCTGCCCAAAAACTGGCCACTTTTGGCCAAGTATATCACCCTATTGACCAGCACTGATCCTTCAATGCGACCAAGTGCATCTCAGTTACTTCAGAGTGACCTCTTCAGCACCAATGACATGGTATGTGTGGCTCTAATGTTTTTTTTTTACCCCCAA
>NW_015565637.1:0-208 GCF_001515605.1 Sinocyclocheilus anshuiensis | reverse complement strand
TGTCATTGGCTTGTTTAGTTAACACTCGAAGGTGATTGGGCTCTTTGGGCGAGATCCCAATTCGTCAGTCACGACTAATGTAACGTCGAACGTGACTGACTGAAAGGGAACTAATATTACTGTATAGTTGTTATATACTGCTAATAATGCATTAAAATAAAATAACTTTAAAATACAACTTTTTAGCATTTTATTGGACAAAAAAAAA
>NW_015565636.1:0-208 GCF_001515605.1 Sinocyclocheilus anshuiensis | reverse complement strand
GATATATTCACGTGACAAGGCGTGGGGAAGCAATAGAGTAAAGCAATATCAAGTGGCACTTAACGAAAGTATAGATTTTTGCCTCTAAGTAACCTTAGCTGTGCTATGATTTCAGCACTTTGGACAGAGGCACCGGAGTCGTTGAACGCTGCGGACTAACACGGAGTGAGTGGACATCGCCTTTTGTGTTTTGCAGTTCTTTTGCCAA
>NW_015565635.1:0-208 GCF_001515605.1 Sinocyclocheilus anshuiensis | reverse complement strand
GTTATCATCTTCAGTTCAGACAAGAACATGGTAAAACCAGTAAATGAATAAATCAATTTTCTTTCGATTTTAAGAGTAGAACCACATTGATTACAAGCACATTATTCAATTAGGCTTTCAATTAAAAAAAAATATATATAAAATGACTATTTACTATTATTTTAAGGTAAATGAGTGGTGATGGAGGGAAGGAAATCAAAATGAACAA
>NW_015565634.1:0-208 GCF_001515605.1 Sinocyclocheilus anshuiensis | reverse complement strand
ACATACACTGGCATCAAACAGAAGTTCAGTTATGGAGACATTTTCGACAAACGACAGAGCTAACAATCTGAAGGATCTAGTTCTAGGTGTTGACCCGTTACCTCTTCAAAGGAACTTAGCAGTAATCTACAGTCTGACAGTTTCACCTTTCAAGAGTCAAAAGAAGTGAGGTCATTCACACGAAGAGGAATCTTAGATACTGTGAGCA
>NW_015565633.1:0-208 GCF_001515605.1 Sinocyclocheilus anshuiensis | reverse complement strand
GAATCTAATCCTGACTAAAAAGAGGTGTGTGCATGAGAGGCAGCACAAACCGCAAATTATAATCAAGAAAATATAACTACATTTCTCTTATGTAATGTTTTGAATAATGATCAACTCTTACATTCAAAATGGGGTTAAAGGTCAGTTATGGCTCATAATGTGAAACTCAATTCAAAGATGGCTCTTAACTAGGAAATGATACCACTAC
>NW_015565632.1:0-208 GCF_001515605.1 Sinocyclocheilus anshuiensis | reverse complement strand
GGACGTGACCTAAAGACAACGACGAGTTAATAATATTGAGAAGAGCATTCAGTCTCTATATGGCAGAATTTTAACCAAATTATCAAACAGATAATCAAAACTAAACATGTTTAAATATATATTTGCATCTGGATAAACATATAAAAAAATGTTCTGCAACATTTTCCATTTGTAACAATGGCTGGTTTGCAAAACAAATGAAAAAAAA
>NW_015565631.1:0-208 GCF_001515605.1 Sinocyclocheilus anshuiensis | reverse complement strand
AATTCAGTGAGTGAAAGGCGTTGCCTAGCAATGTACTATGTTAAATCATAAGTGGCATGAAAATGACAGCGCGAACATACAGGCATTATATAGTGGGTAAATTTGACCCACGCTGGCACTTATAGGTATAAATGCCCCGTTTTTTGATTTGGTTTTATCTAAGCAGTTTTTAACAACAGGGGATTGTAAATCACACAATTTTAGTAAA
>NW_015565630.1:0-208 GCF_001515605.1 Sinocyclocheilus anshuiensis | reverse complement strand
ATCTCTGTGTGAACGTCCACAACACTGGACTTTCTGACTGTATACAAGCGGTAGGCTATTTTAGAAAGGAACATTTAAAAGATGAACAAGAGGAATTAGGGAGAAGCAATAAATTATGCATAAACTATTGCTATTGTGTAAATAATATGCAATCATGTAATCCATAAAAAAGTAACTGTAGCCTGATTACGAGTATTTTAAAATGTAA
>NW_015565629.1:0-208 GCF_001515605.1 Sinocyclocheilus anshuiensis | reverse complement strand
TTTGTTTCTGTTTTTGTTTACGGTATATAAATAAACACATAAATACTAAATATACAGAGAAATAGTTTTATTTAAACCTTTTTTCTACCTTATTTCTATCTATGTATCTGTAGATATTGTAAAAATGTTAATGATGTTGTAAATAAAACAAGTGTTTTACAAGAACATTTTATATATATATAGAGAGAGAGATTTAATTTTTAAAAAA
>NW_015565628.1:0-208 GCF_001515605.1 Sinocyclocheilus anshuiensis | reverse complement strand
AACAACGGAGATTTAATCAGTATAATGGCGCTACTGGTAAAAAAAACACTGAAGAAAAGAAGATGCCGATTAAGACGATTTAATTCTGGTGCAATCGGCTGGAAAAAAGAAAACTAGTGAAGTTCATTCACTTCCTTCATGCAACAGTGGGCAGAATTTCAGCGAGAAGAGGGCTTTAGAAAGGTACGCATTTCTTTAGTGTAGTAAA
>NW_015565627.1:0-208 GCF_001515605.1 Sinocyclocheilus anshuiensis | reverse complement strand
TGAATGGGTTGGGTTGGTTGCATTGGTTGAATGGGTTGGGTTGGTGGGTTTGGTTGGATTGGTGGAGGGTTGGGCCAGCCTGGTTGGGTGGGTTGGACCGGCCAGGTCGTGCTGGGCTGGTTAACAGGCCAGTTGGGCTGAGTGGGTTGGCAGGACCAGCAGGGTGGGCAGGGCTGACCGGGCCACTGCTGAGGGGTTTGTGGGTAAA
>NW_015565626.1:0-208 GCF_001515605.1 Sinocyclocheilus anshuiensis | reverse complement strand
GTGTGTGTGTGTGTGTGTGTATATATATATATATATATAAATAAATATAAAAAAATTTCATTTTACAGTGAACGCAGTAGTCAGTAGGCTAAGCACACGTGACGCGCCATATTGCGGCATCCGTGCCCGCGACCGCTTGCACCTCATGTTTGCGGCTGAATGGAAATGATCATAATTGATGGACAACTACCCGTGAAAAGACATCAGC
>NW_015565625.1:0-208 GCF_001515605.1 Sinocyclocheilus anshuiensis | reverse complement strand
GTTCGACCATAAGGGCAGTGTGACAGGGAGGTCCCGCAGGCCTGATCGTCTATCGAACTGCCGAGTGGAACTAAGGAGTGTTAGGCCACTCAACGCCTCAGCAAGAGGAGCTCATAACATGTATTATGGTTGAGAGGATGACTCAAATCTCAGGAGACCCCTCGGGCGAGACATGAGTAGCGCATCCTGGCCGGGGCAGCTTCTCGAA
>NW_015565624.1:0-208 GCF_001515605.1 Sinocyclocheilus anshuiensis | reverse complement strand
TCAGAATCAAATTATGATCTGATAGTCCAGTCAGCATATTAAAAGATTTGACAATTTGTTTTGGTCTATTACTAAATATTAAATCTATTTGTGTTCTTGTTGAATTTGTTACTCTAGTGGGCCCATTTATCGATTGTGTAAGATCAAAGTCATTAGTGATCTGTTTTAAAGTTTTTCTTGCCGATTTTTCCTCCCAATTAATGTTAAA
>NW_015565623.1:0-208 GCF_001515605.1 Sinocyclocheilus anshuiensis | reverse complement strand
TTTAAAGAAAAATGTCTGAGGATTTAGATAAAAGCCAAGTGGAGAGTTTCCATTGCTGTAAATAAAACTTCTAGTTCTTGCGATAGCATATTCTCGCGGGATCTTACATAGGTCTACGTTCTACGTCATCTGCTGGAACGCCACTCTCTCGTGAACGTGAGTGCGACAGTTAGCGGAAGGTAGAGATTACGGTTTATAAAGTTTTAAA
>NW_015565622.1:0-208 GCF_001515605.1 Sinocyclocheilus anshuiensis | reverse complement strand
GTATGTACAAACAATCATTTCATAATTTCTCAACATAATAGATTCAAATCTATAATACTGAATATTTTACAATGTACATTTTTACCTTACTACATATTTTAAAAGTAAAATATGTATTGTATATAAAATCCTTTAAATATTAAATATTTAATACTTTTCATATACTAGACAGACAGACAGACAGACAGACAGACAGATAGATAGATAG
>NW_015565621.1:0-208 GCF_001515605.1 Sinocyclocheilus anshuiensis | reverse complement strand
GCTTCCTGCTGCTGCTCTATGTAATCAGAGTGTGAATTTGTAGATGGGGGGAGATAATTTAGCTGGAAATGCAGAAATAAGCCGTAATTTAGTTTTATCTGTAACTCTTTGGTAGATACATTTATCATTTATATTACATTACTACTACTACTGTTACTATTAGTAAAACAGATCTCTGGGGGCCCCAAAAGTGCATGGGCCCTTAGAA
>NW_015565620.1:0-208 GCF_001515605.1 Sinocyclocheilus anshuiensis | reverse complement strand
TCAGTGCCCTCAGGAGATCAGTCTGCCAACCCTGCCGGTGTTCCAAGGCGCAGCGGTCTCCGGCGAGCGCTCTCTCAATTACCGCCCGGAAACGTAGCGGTGCTAAGAGGCTGGCGACCTCCACAGAGGTCTCTAGAGCAGCTATTATGGCTGTCATCTGCCAGTCCGCCGCTTCAGGGCACCAAGCTAGCTGCTCTGGTTACACCAG
>NW_015565619.1:0-208 GCF_001515605.1 Sinocyclocheilus anshuiensis | reverse complement strand
CGAAATTACCTGGAACAATTTGTCCCAGGAACTTTTTTTCCCCCAAACCTGTTGCTGTCTGCGTTTCCATCGCAGTCTAAAGTACCGAGAAGATTAGGCAAATTGTCTGGTGACGTAGGTCTGCGCGCGTTTCTCAATACCAAGTATGCAAATTTCGGACTTGGTCCTCGGTAGTTCGGACTTCGCAAGTTCGACTCGGGAGTGTGAA
>NW_015565618.1:0-208 GCF_001515605.1 Sinocyclocheilus anshuiensis | reverse complement strand
GGTACGACTCCCAATTGTCTTGTTGTTTCTAGGGTTGTGTGCCATAAAAAAACAGTTGATAATGTTTTTTTTGTTTACATTCTAGTTCATTTGCTGAATATTAATTTAATGTAAATTAAGGTTGCAAACTGGGTGCAGATATAAGGAAGACAGATTTGAATGCATTGAAATGGAATTAAATTAATTGGAATGCCACTTTTAGCTAGAA
>NW_015565617.1:0-208 GCF_001515605.1 Sinocyclocheilus anshuiensis | reverse complement strand
TTCAAGAGAGAATCGCGATGCCTTTGGAAAATCTCAGAATCGATGGAGAATCATTTCTCGATTCGTGATGCATCGATTTATTGTCCCAACCCTAATATATATATATATATATATTAGGGTTGGGACAATAAATCGATGCATCACGAATCGAGAAATGATTCTCCATCGATTCTGAGATTTTCCAAAGGCATCGCGATTCTCTCTTGAA
>NW_015565616.1:0-208 GCF_001515605.1 Sinocyclocheilus anshuiensis | reverse complement strand
AAAATGCTGTGCTGAGCACAATACAAAAGTATGGGATGAAATTAGACTCAAATTTACTAACAAATGCATGCACAGTTATCCATGAACTTGATAAATGTTGCAAATATATCTTACTTTCCACAACCAAATGTCTTTCAACTTGTGTCTGTGAAATTCAGAATTGGCATGAATGTGCAGCGGTTTGTACAAATAGAAACATGTTTGTGAA
>NW_015565615.1:0-208 GCF_001515605.1 Sinocyclocheilus anshuiensis | reverse complement strand
ATCAATAATCTGCACCTGTACTTATAATTTGTGTGAAAAGGAATACAAGTTAGTGTTTTACTGCTACTAGTTTTCATTTCAGCTGGAAGCAGAAGGGAATTGTATGTACAAGTATGTTTTTGGAGTTTTGCAAAAATGTAACTAGAGGCATGTTATTCCAACAAGTCTGTTGCAAAAATGTATCATGACACACTTTGAATGGCTTGAA
>NW_015565614.1:0-208 GCF_001515605.1 Sinocyclocheilus anshuiensis | reverse complement strand
TTGCAGTATTCAAACAATAAATGCCGTTTTGGCGCTGTTTAATGAGGAGTGACAGATCGCTGTAGCGCCTCAGTTCTACAGACGCAGCAGTGCGTGGCGCACGTAAACTGATCATCTCCTCCACATTAATACCAGCTTCATCACAAAATAAACATGACTAAACGTCCAAAGTTAAGTTAAAAGAAAGAGTACAACTTTACAATCTGTA
>NW_015565613.1:0-208 GCF_001515605.1 Sinocyclocheilus anshuiensis | reverse complement strand
AAATGTAGTAACACTAACTGTAAGATTTTTTTATTTTCAAGAAATGAATACTTTTATTTAGTAAGTAGTATGCATTATAGTAAAGACGTACAATGTTGTGAGATTAAAATGTATCATAGGTGCCCACAAAAATGAATATAGCACAACTAATGTTAATAAAATGTAATATATCACAAAAATTAAAATAGCACCTGTTTTCAACATTGAA
>NW_015565612.1:0-208 GCF_001515605.1 Sinocyclocheilus anshuiensis | reverse complement strand
CTCACTGCAGGACAGGTGGAGGCGCCAGTGCGCTCACTTGCTCTTAAAATACTCCATAAATTTGGGTCATACAGATAAAAGTAATACATCTTTCAAATCTGTAATGACTACGTTTATTTGTGTGCACTCAGAATAACAACGAAACGTAGCACTTCTGTAAAAGTAATAATTAAAGCAAACAGGATGCGCTTTCTGCCGTCTTGTTCAT
>NW_015565611.1:0-208 GCF_001515605.1 Sinocyclocheilus anshuiensis | reverse complement strand
GTGTGATTACCTGGCACCTCCACTCCATACACCACCACATCTTTCATGTCCAGCAGGCGGCTCAGCGTTCCCTCCACCTCAGTGGTGGAGACGTTCTCTCCTTTCCAGCGGAACGTGTCTCCTGTGCGGTCTTTGAAATACATGTAGCCGTAGTCGTCCATCACCAGCACGTCCCCTGAGAGAGGAGAAGCCAACAACTGCTATTATC
>NW_015565610.1:0-208 GCF_001515605.1 Sinocyclocheilus anshuiensis | reverse complement strand
GCTCCCACCCCGTTTTGGAGTTCCCGCCCCCATTTGCAGATCTCCAGGCTGCAGTATACCCTTCTCGGAAAATGCGTTAACGCTCTCTTGCAAGATAATCTATCCTATCGCGGAATTTTGCAAAAACCGTCTTGGCAGCAGAAAAATCTTGGTCAGCAGAGTTTTGGAAATTCACATAAAACTCAGACTTGAAATGGTAACTGGATAT
>NW_015565609.1:0-208 GCF_001515605.1 Sinocyclocheilus anshuiensis | reverse complement strand
TGCAACATAGATCTAATAAACCTGCGTACGACATGCATGTAGACTTGTATGATGATGACACCTATTGACTTGTAGGCTATGATGCACGTTTCTATATAATAATAAAACATCATCATCATGTGCTAGTGGTAAACAAAGAGAGTATGATAAATCACACTTTAGGAGTTGTAGTTTTTATGTGTGCTGAAAAAAAGTGGAAGCGGCGAAA
>NW_015565608.1:0-208 GCF_001515605.1 Sinocyclocheilus anshuiensis | reverse complement strand
TGAATGCAGTAATGCTGTGCATATGGATGAGAATTTGAGCCAAAAATTGATACTGTAAACCACACTATGCATCTTTAGATGCTTGAGGTAAGGTCTATATTTTCCCTTTAAAGATTTAGTATTTCTGTAAACCATGAAAGAAATTGGATAACAATCATTTTCATTTACTGATGGTGACAAGGCCTCTATTTATGTATGTATGTAATGT
>NW_015565607.1:0-208 GCF_001515605.1 Sinocyclocheilus anshuiensis | reverse complement strand
GCACAGGGTGTGCCCTGCCCGCTCAGGTTGCAAGCTCACTCTACTTAGAAGTGTTGCATCCTCCTGGGCGCTGGCTCGTAGTGCCTCGCTGACAGATATTTGTAGAGCTGTGGACTGGGCGACCCCCAACACGTTGGCTAGATTCTATAGCCTTTGTGTGGAACCGGTATCCTCCTGTGTTCTCACCTCAAATGGGTAGAGGCACTGA
>NW_015565606.1:0-208 GCF_001515605.1 Sinocyclocheilus anshuiensis | reverse complement strand
AAGGAGGGCAGACATAAACACATGACAGTATGACTGAAATATTAATGTGTTTAAAAAGAGAGAGAGAGAGAAAGAAATAAAACACATTCTGTGGCACTTAAAAAAAATTATTTGGCACCTAGTTTTGTTTCGTATAGGAGCCAGTGGCTCCTTAAGTGATTTATTTTTTGTCTGGAGCCCTGTGTAAACTCAGAATTGCAAGATGTAA
>NW_015565605.1:0-208 GCF_001515605.1 Sinocyclocheilus anshuiensis | reverse complement strand
GCACATCACTCGCACTTGTTTTATGTCGTCTTGAGAGTAGTTCATTCAATGTTTCTAGTGTCCCTTGAGAGACAGTGTTGAGTCATTTGTGGAATGGAATGGAGACAATCATAGATTGGGTTGCATGATTACAGAAAGGCCCTTATGTTCTTGATTAGGCATTAGACAGAAAGGTGTTCTTGGAGCATGTTTCTAAAAGGAATCTTAA
>NW_015565604.1:0-208 GCF_001515605.1 Sinocyclocheilus anshuiensis | reverse complement strand
GGAACCCGACGAGTGAACCTTCAAAGAAACCAGATCGCATGAAATGCAAGTTAAAGAAATATTAGGAATATATGGAACTAGGACGAGCTAGAAAATGTAATCTTGCTACATTACCCTTGCAGAAGGATAAGAATGCTTTACATTTAACAGCGATGCCTTACTCGCCGATTAAACTTCAATAGCTATTGAACCCTGTAAAAGCATAAGG
>NW_015565603.1:0-208 GCF_001515605.1 Sinocyclocheilus anshuiensis | reverse complement strand
GCACATCACTCGCACTTGTTTTATGTCGTCTTGAGAGTAGTTCATGCAATGTTTCTAGTGTCCCTTGAGAGACAGTGTTGAGTCATTTGTGGAATGGAATGGAGACCATCATAGATTGGGTTGCATGATTACAGAAAGGCCCTTATGTTCTTGATTAGGCATCAGACAGAAAGGTGTTCTTGGAGCATGTTTCTAAAAGGAATCTTAA
>NW_015565602.1:0-208 GCF_001515605.1 Sinocyclocheilus anshuiensis | reverse complement strand
AAAGAAAGAAAGAAAGAAAGAATGCATTAAGCTGGGACTCCAGAAATAAAGCACACAAACACAACATTCAGAATATGAGCCTATGAATTTCACCTACAAAGTCTTATTTTACAGACAAGAAAATTGAAGAACTTGAATGATACCCAAACACTGGAAAATAACACAACACATTGTTAATTGTATTTAATCAATATGACACAAAACTGAC
>NW_015565601.1:0-208 GCF_001515605.1 Sinocyclocheilus anshuiensis | reverse complement strand
CAGCTACAATTTGTTTGTCAAACGATGGTCAAAAGAAAAAAAAAAAATGAAAGGGCAGAAGAAAATGTAAGTGTTCCCTCCAGTTTTAATGGATGTTATGCCTTGACACATCAGTAAAAATCCACACACAAAGGGAAATCCCTCTGCAAAATGAAGTGTTGTTTCAGCTATTGCATATAAAAGTGCAGTAATAAACCGCAATCATTAA
>NW_015565600.1:0-208 GCF_001515605.1 Sinocyclocheilus anshuiensis | reverse complement strand
ACATTTCTGTACATGTATTTAACAACTGTTATTTTTCTTGCTGCATGTTTAATTTAATCAAAAGTTTTTACAGATAAACTCAGTTTAGCAGATTTTTACAAAAATAAAAATAATAAAAAAAATAATGCTTTTTAAAGCTGCAGTCTGTAAGTTTTGCCTCTTGGTCGCCATCTCTGTTTGAAAACCTGGAATTGCAGCTGAGTGCGGA
>NW_015565599.1:0-208 GCF_001515605.1 Sinocyclocheilus anshuiensis | reverse complement strand
TTTGAGAAATAATTGGGAAGGTCGTGGTAAGACTCGGCTCTCTGCTCCTGGGGCCCATCTGAATGCGAGCCACTTGCTGAGAACCAAATGCTCGCTTTCTATTTCTCGTTCACGTTCACACACAACCCCTACGGTAAAAACACAAACACAAGCCCCTAAAAGACATAAAACTTAATAGGCACCATCCTCTCAGCGGTGCACTTGTCGA
>NW_015565598.1:0-208 GCF_001515605.1 Sinocyclocheilus anshuiensis | reverse complement strand
TGCAACTTTTTTTGAGTCAGTGCACAGTTTTCATGTACATGCACAATATTATTTATAATAATAAATATTAATATCACAATATTATTTAGCACCATTTTCAAGCAACATTACGGGTTTATATCAATGTAATTTAAAGTGATTATAGACAACCAATTTTTAAATAGATACACCAACAGAAATTTGTGAATGTCTTTGCTGGTATACCAGA
>NW_015565597.1:0-208 GCF_001515605.1 Sinocyclocheilus anshuiensis | reverse complement strand
ATTGACATGTGGTTTGGATTCCCCTCTCTTTTCTCTCTCTCGCCCTCGGTCTATGTGTTATCTGCGTGTGTTTTTGTGTGAGTGTACCTGGGGGGTCTATAAGATTGAGGATGATGGCTGAGGAGTTCCACATGTCTTTCCTGAGTGAAATGATCTGATGAGATTTTTGCGGTCATTGTGGATTCTGCTGTTTTGGACTGAAAACAGA
>NW_015565596.1:0-208 GCF_001515605.1 Sinocyclocheilus anshuiensis | reverse complement strand
GCGCCCTCTAGCTGTCATGCCTTTTCGTTCTATGCTTTACTCTTTCTCAGAGAATTTTCAAGCATGCTCAAGGTTTGAAGGATCTCCATCTATCTGTCTGTATGTCTTTCTGTGGAAAATAATTTGCAGCCTTTCGCTATACTGTCACATCAGTTTTCAAATCTTACTTATATATGTGACCCTGGACCACAAAACCAGTCTTAAGTCG
>NW_015565595.1:0-208 GCF_001515605.1 Sinocyclocheilus anshuiensis | reverse complement strand
GGAGTCAGAGCAACAGGGCGCCAGTCATTCAAGCAAGAAGCTTTGGGTGTCTTTTGTATTGGCACAATGGTGGATGTTTTGAAACATTGGGGGACAACAGATAGGGAAAGGGAGAGTTTGAAAATGTCCGTGAAGACTCCAGCTAGTTGGTGAGCGCATGTTTTAAGGACTCGATCAGGAATGCCATCTGGATTTGCAGCTTTGCAGA
>NW_015565594.1:0-208 GCF_001515605.1 Sinocyclocheilus anshuiensis | reverse complement strand
TGTGTACGCTCTAGAACAAAGTAGAAATAACATGTGTTATTAGAGTATATTGATGCAAACATAACACAAATTGGTGACGAGTATAAAGTCCCACTGCCACTATCGAGCTGTCGGTCGAGAGAAAAAGATGGCTACAATCATCAGCCACGTTGAGGCGTTCGATGAGGCAAGAGAGCAATGGACTACGTATGTAGAACGTTTTGAACAC
>NW_015565593.1:0-208 GCF_001515605.1 Sinocyclocheilus anshuiensis | reverse complement strand
GTAAACCCGTGACTCGAACAAGTGCGCACGACACTGAGCAACGCAAAGAGACGCAATGTTCAACACCCAAGCAAGGTAAGCTATAGTCGCGTGTGGTTTTTTTCTTGGTTAGGTCAGGAGCTTCACGAGCATCAGCTCAAGAGACATTCCCGATATGGTTTGGCGTTCATAGAAACCGTCCGTGCTAGATCCATCCTCATGGATAAGA
>NW_015565592.1:0-208 GCF_001515605.1 Sinocyclocheilus anshuiensis | reverse complement strand
GAGACAGGCGGAATGGTTTGGAAACACATGATAGAAATGGAAAAGTGAGGACAGTTAAGGAGAGTGTGTAAAGAGAAGATTAAAAAAATATACTTAAGTGTGATGGCGAGTTCGTTGCTCGGTGAAGTCGCAGGTCTTTACCCTCGTTGGTCTTCACATGAGAAGGGCTGAACGCTTCCGCTGATGCTTCCGCGTCAGCGCACAGGCA
>NW_015565591.1:0-208 GCF_001515605.1 Sinocyclocheilus anshuiensis | reverse complement strand
GCACCGTATTGGTCCCGCGTCTTCGGCTGACCGGGAGAATCAAAGGCCTAGAGTGATGATCGTGCGGTTTCACTACTTCAGCGATAAAGAAAAGGCTGTCCGGCGTGGGAATTGGAACCAGCTCTTCTATCAGAGTCGTAAGGTCTTCATTTTTCCTGATTTCAACTCCAGCGTTGCTAAGAGGAGGGCGGCATTTTCAGCTGTGAGA
>NW_015565590.1:0-208 GCF_001515605.1 Sinocyclocheilus anshuiensis | reverse complement strand
GCTGTCCCTTTAAGACAGAAGGCATGCATGTAATACTGACACACGATAGACATTTGGACTGCTGTGTGTGTATTCGAGCACTGAGAACTGATCACGCGCTGTATATGAGAACTGTAGAAGTGGAGCGTGCGCAAGAGAGAGCACTTCTATCAACGCGACTCCGCCTATCCCGCCTTCACTAACTTTAAGTTAATCAAGTTAACAATGA
>NW_015565589.1:0-208 GCF_001515605.1 Sinocyclocheilus anshuiensis | reverse complement strand
GAAGACCACTTCAACGGAGCTGATGAGACTGGAGACCCCCACGGCAGATCAGGCCAAACTGAAGGCCACCTCGGCGAATCAGACAGAACTGGAATAGAGAGCACAGAGGAGTTAGAAATGGCCTCTGTGGCTGCAACAGGACCAGCAGAGAGTTCAGAGTCCGCCTCCATGGCTTTGACAGGTCAGGCAAAGGGTTCTGGGATGGCCT
>NW_015565588.1:0-208 GCF_001515605.1 Sinocyclocheilus anshuiensis | reverse complement strand
AGAGATAACAGGAAAATCTTGTGGAGGGGAAAGTCATTATGCATGCAATAAGTGTCAGGAGCCTAAGGAGTTGATAAAAGCTCAAGTCATTTTTAATATTTATTTACATGCGCAGGGACACACACATAAAGCAGAAGGGAGCAGAGCCCTTTGAATAACAAATGTCATTAGTCACAAAGGTTTATTTCTTTCACGCACACTGTCTGGA
>NW_015565587.1:0-208 GCF_001515605.1 Sinocyclocheilus anshuiensis | reverse complement strand
TGTCCCTCACTGGCGGGCCATGACCTGAATGTGTGGTGTTAACTGGCTGGGCCAAGCAGCTGGGGGATTCACTAAGGTCTTGTTGGTCTCTCTGCGCCACACGTTGTCTCCATGCTACATGACACATGAGCTGATTAACCTCCATCTCAACACCTCAGCCACCTTCAGTACAGGGCTCAATGACACATTATACCAGCCAATGTGCTGA
>NW_015565586.1:0-208 GCF_001515605.1 Sinocyclocheilus anshuiensis | reverse complement strand
AAAAACAAAAGTGTTGCGTTTATAATTTTGTTCAGTGTATATACTTTTGACTACTTATTAAATGCAACAAAAAAAAAAGAATAAATAAAATTAACAATGACATAAAAGTAAATAAAATACAGGGTGTCCTAATACCGAAGTATTGCATAAAGTGTAAACATAATGATTGCACCAAGCAACAATATGGGTGCCCTATAAACCACTGCTT
>NW_015565585.1:0-208 GCF_001515605.1 Sinocyclocheilus anshuiensis | reverse complement strand
GAATGCATTCTGATCCATATCAGGTCTTCATGACACAGAATAATCAATGCTTTTGTTACATTAGGAGATAAATGAAGATCGAGTACCATGATTATTAGTGGATAAATTAACTTTCCTATCCATCTTTAAAAAATTGATTTGCAATGTATTTGACACAGAAAATCCAAGTTTAATTTTTGGAGCATTAAAGGGGTCATCAGTGTTCTGA
>NW_015565584.1:0-208 GCF_001515605.1 Sinocyclocheilus anshuiensis | reverse complement strand
TGTGGTAGCTCCAGTGCATTCTGATGAGTCTGTAGCATTCCTTGAGTTTAAGATTTGTGAACACAGAAATCGTTACCAAGAGCTTTTTCCAACTACTAACCTGCTGCCAAAACAGCACTTTTTGGAGCACTATCCACATATGATACAGTGCTTTGGGCCACTTGTATGTATGTGGACAATGAGATTTGAAGCGAAGCATAGTTTTTTT
>NW_015565583.1:0-208 GCF_001515605.1 Sinocyclocheilus anshuiensis | reverse complement strand
TGTTGGTCCTGGAAGTAACAATTCATTTAGATTGTTCCCTTGAAATTGGAATGAACAGTTGAAAACCACTCGATGTTTTCAATTGTGTTCAACCATATGATGTGGAATATACCAACTCACTTGACTATCTTCTGCTCCTGACTGCAGTTCAGCAATATAGCCCGCCTGCTCCAGTCTTTTAATCTCAGCCTGGTAGATAGCTGCTTGA
>NW_015565582.1:0-208 GCF_001515605.1 Sinocyclocheilus anshuiensis | reverse complement strand
TTTTGTCATGGCCCTCTCTCCCTCATAGACCTGGATCAGGACACCGGGCTGGTTGTCTGAGTAGGTGGTGAAGGTCTGGGTCTGTTTGGTGGGGATGGTGGTGTTGCGTTTGATGAGGGCAGTCATGACTCCACCTGCGGTTTCAATACCCAGGGACAGTGGAGCCACATCCAGCAGCAGCAGGTCCTGGACGTTTCCAGATGTGTCT
>NW_015565581.1:0-208 GCF_001515605.1 Sinocyclocheilus anshuiensis | reverse complement strand
TTAACGGCGGCTGGCACCAACGCAAATAGGTGCATTACCGCCACCGCGTTCGCCATTCTATCACGCTGTTGTCATAAAGCCTCCAGTAACGACACTGCTGGAATCAGCTTCTTCTTCGTTTGCTGAATGTCATGTCGGACAGGCTGCTGCACTCTAGCGCGCTAATACAGAACGACAACACGGATGACCTTGAAGCGTTTGTGAAGAA
>NW_015565580.1:0-208 GCF_001515605.1 Sinocyclocheilus anshuiensis | reverse complement strand
ATTTAATTATTGCAGGTTTGCGTCATATTCTGTGTTGCATTATTTGTAATCATTTTGAGGAATACTGAATCGTTTTTTTTTTGTGAGTGATTTGAATTTATGCATATTCATATTTATTTTAGAACTACAGTAACATCTTCTGGTTTCTCAACATGGGGACACCAGAGCTGTCAATCAATACATTGAAAAAAAAAAGTAACTTGCGTTA
>NW_015565579.1:0-208 GCF_001515605.1 Sinocyclocheilus anshuiensis | reverse complement strand
GATGCAGGTGATTTGCTCTGTGAGACCCTACACACAGGTGGTGCATATTACGGAGATTATGCTGCAGAAACAAAGCTTAATGGTAAGATATTTATTTATTTTGAGGGTTTGGGTGATTAATGAGAAGATCTGGCATTTTGAGATTATTGAAAGAGAAATCCATCCTTTAACACCCATTCACATTCCCATGTATCCCAAAAGAAGGTGA
>NW_015565578.1:0-208 GCF_001515605.1 Sinocyclocheilus anshuiensis | reverse complement strand
AGAACGCTTTTGGTTACATTTTCCGCATCTGTTGCTGGATCTTTCTGCTAATACGTGTGCGTTATTGTTTATTATGACAGTGTTATTTTCATCATGACAGGTTTTTCACACTTCAGCAGTCACGAGAGAACGTCTTTCTGAAATGTTGTAATCCATTTTGACAGCCAATTTTATAGACACTTTTCATATAGCCTAACTGTAAGAGCTA
>NW_015565577.1:0-208 GCF_001515605.1 Sinocyclocheilus anshuiensis | reverse complement strand
AGGTTACTTGTAACTCACGTTGTGAATTGCCCATAAAAAAAAAAAACAATGCAATATTCTAAATAGTTTCTAAAGCACTTCGCTATACAGGACCTCAACACTTCAGTATACAGGACCTCTGGTGTGTTTTATATTGATTACCATTTTATGTTTGATACATTTAAAAAAATGGGTTTGGTCTGTTGCAGTTTGCCATTTTTGTCATCTA
>NW_015565576.1:0-208 GCF_001515605.1 Sinocyclocheilus anshuiensis | reverse complement strand
TATGCTCACTTTAGATACGTACACTTTAGATACTAATATGTACACGTTAGGTACTAATGTGAGCATATTGGTATCTAAAGTGTACATATTAGTATCTAAAGTGTACACTTTAGATACTAATATGTACACTTTAGATACCAATATGCTCACATTAGTACCTAACGTGTACATATTAGTATCTAAAGTGTACGTATCTAAAGTGAGCATA
>NW_015565575.1:0-208 GCF_001515605.1 Sinocyclocheilus anshuiensis | reverse complement strand
GAGCAAATATTTCCTTATTCATGCATCCAGATTAACAAGTATAACTACTGTGCCTTTCACTGCATAATAGTTGGTAGAATCAAATTCGCTGGATATGAATTCCAATGTAATATGGCCAATATTTTATGTTAATACAATAAAAATGTAAAGTCGAATTTATGGTCTTATTTTTATGTAAAAGGTATGCTGAAGAGCACTATATTACATA
>NW_015565574.1:0-208 GCF_001515605.1 Sinocyclocheilus anshuiensis | reverse complement strand
AAACCATTATCGGCCGATTCCGAAATCATTCCGATAATATTGTGCTTCCCTAATTATTATGGAAATATTTCTTTAGCTTTTAATATTCAGATGCATGTTGCGTTGTGTGCATTTAATCCAGATACAAAATAAACAAAAAAATGCATATTTAATAGGCATGCACATTATATTTGTGACTTTAAGTGTTTGCCATCAGTGTTTTATCAAT
>NW_015565573.1:0-208 GCF_001515605.1 Sinocyclocheilus anshuiensis | reverse complement strand
TCTGCCTTCAGATAACCAAGAACGGATAATGAGAGGTATTCTGGATTGCGTGCAAATGCCTGATGAACCACTACCAACTTTTGTTGCTCATATGCTGAGTGAGTTCCGTAAGCTAAAAACTACTCCACCACAGCAGGAACAAATAGACTTGATATGTAAGCACGCGCGTGAGAAGTACAGGGTTGCGCTTTATGGCACGCCTATACCA
>NW_015565572.1:0-208 GCF_001515605.1 Sinocyclocheilus anshuiensis | reverse complement strand
TCTGGCATGAAACTCTAGATGGTGCAGTCCGATAGATCTAACTCAGTATGACATAATGGCATCATTATCACGTGTCACAGCTGATTGGTTCTCTCCTGTATCAATAGCCAATGAGCTGGCTGCTCAACATTAAAATACTTGGCTAGTGTTTGCTGTAGCAGTAGCAGCGCAGTTCAGAAACCCTCCACCTTCCCCAGCTCCACCTGTA
>NW_015565571.1:0-208 GCF_001515605.1 Sinocyclocheilus anshuiensis | reverse complement strand
TAGGTTATTTTGGCTGCTTTAAGAGCTGCCACTGCTGAACATGACATGGATCTGACACATTCCCGCAACTCTTTAAGTTTTTTGGCCCACTTCAGGTCTTAAAGTCTCTACTAATGAGCTGGCGAGTTGAATTGTATATAACAAATATATATATAACAAATAATTAAATACATACACAGTTTTTTTGGTAACTTCATGACTTTATATA
>NW_015565570.1:0-208 GCF_001515605.1 Sinocyclocheilus anshuiensis | reverse complement strand
GAGAAGTTCGGCATCCAGCTGCTGAAGACCATCAAACCCGTGAGAAACCAGATCTGAAATGAGTTTGCACAGAGACTGAAAGTAGAGCAACTGTAGAACAACTAAAAATGCAATGAAAACACTACAGCTTGCTAAATAATGTGCGTTTGTCTGTCAGATGCTACATGATCTGAACACGTATCTTCACAAAGCCATTCCAGACACCAAG
>NW_015565569.1:0-208 GCF_001515605.1 Sinocyclocheilus anshuiensis | reverse complement strand
ATTGAAAAATACAATTACATTTAAGATTTTAAAGTCATTGTAGATGACATAAAAACAGTTTAAATGGCATTAAAATATGCAATAAGTGAGTAGTGGAACTCTAACTGGCCAGTATATGTTAACTTTAAGGGCCTGTTCACACCACCATGGACGACAACTATAACAATAACAATTTAGTTAAAAAAAATGCTTTAAATGTAAAAGAATA
>NW_015565568.1:0-208 GCF_001515605.1 Sinocyclocheilus anshuiensis | reverse complement strand
TTATGTAGGGTGGAAAAGGGAGTGTTGCCACTAAGGGTTATCAATGTGACAAGTGAGGAACTTATTCTAAGAAAAGGGATGACTATTGGAACTTTTTGTACAGATGTTCAGGCAGGGGACAGTGCAGTCAATTCTCTAGGTTCACTGAAAGATTCAGTAGAGCAGCCATGGACAGCTGAAGTGCTGTTGCAAAATCTGGGGCTGAATA
>NW_015565567.1:0-208 GCF_001515605.1 Sinocyclocheilus anshuiensis | reverse complement strand
TCACTTCAAATTCAACATAACTACATATGCAGAAGATGTGTTATAGAAAAGACTTCACTTAATGAATTCAACATTTCCAGCATTTTGTATATACATAAAACCAATTCAAGTTTGAACACACAGAGAAATTATGAAAACACATAAGAAACTGTACCTGCATCAATAGAAAACATGCAGTTAATTATTCGTTGTACAATCAAGCCTGCTC
>NW_015565566.1:0-208 GCF_001515605.1 Sinocyclocheilus anshuiensis | reverse complement strand
GTGTGTGTATCCTGTTGCAAAATGCGGCGAAAAGTCCTACACTACAGTAATACTGTGATTAAGGTGTGTACATGTCTACTGCACATCAATAATGCGACTAAAATAGGAATACGCCACAAATTCAATTTGTGTTTACTTCGAGTATGACTTTAGCCGGATTAAGGGAATCAAAAATCTCTGTTTACATGGTAGATTCTTAATCAGAGTA
>NW_015565565.1:0-208 GCF_001515605.1 Sinocyclocheilus anshuiensis | reverse complement strand
TGCGCGTTAAATATCGCATGCGATTTATCGTGCAGCCCTAATATCGATGCTAACACGATATATCGTGCAGCCCTACATCAAATTCACATTTAGTCACAAATGAGATTAATAGGACTGTTAATAATTAGGGCTGCAAAATGATTAATCACGATTAATCACATTCAAAATAAAAGTTTTTTTACATACTATATCAGGGCTCGCAAAATCG
>NW_015565564.1:0-208 GCF_001515605.1 Sinocyclocheilus anshuiensis | reverse complement strand
ATTTTTTTCTTAAGTCCATTGGTGGATATTTGTTCTTTTTAATCAAACTCACTTATGCCATGCCACAACAAGATTTATGCCATTTTGCTTCTCAAGTGAATGTATCGTGATTTAAGAATCTTTAACATTTGCACTGGAAAACAAGACAAGTATGCTAAGCAATACCATCACGCTTTGCAGTGTGATGATCTGAAGGTACAGTAAAAGT
>NW_015565563.1:0-208 GCF_001515605.1 Sinocyclocheilus anshuiensis | reverse complement strand
TGTACATCAAAATTTTGTACAAAAAAATTTGAATAATGATTTTTTCCCCCTTTGTTTTCTCAAATTTATGACGCTTTGTCCTGTTTCAAATCAAGCATGCACTTCAGTACATAAACATTTGACAAAATTACAACTTCAAAAAAGGCACTTGTATTGTAAATCATGATATTGAAATGTGTTTATTTGTTTAGATTACTTTGTTTAGGTA
>NW_015565562.1:0-208 GCF_001515605.1 Sinocyclocheilus anshuiensis | reverse complement strand
TATAGGACAAGTTAATATTAACAATAGCTATACAAAATTATATTGCTTTTCTGTGAATAAAATTATTAAATGTAAAATATTTAGATATTATTATTATTATTATTAATTATACATCTATTAAAATAAACAGTAAACTACATTTAATAATACTAATTCAACAAAAAGTATGATTAAGTTTAACAGTCCTTGAAAGTAGAGCTCGTTTTTT
>NW_015565561.1:0-208 GCF_001515605.1 Sinocyclocheilus anshuiensis | reverse complement strand
GTGTGTGTGTGTGTGTGTGTGTGTGTGTTATAGGAGTGCATTAAAGAGTGCTGTAAAAAGTGTTCTCTGTCTAATGGTGCGCACTGCAGCGACGGACCCTGCTGCAATAACACATGTCTGGTGAGAGAATACATGTCTGATCATGTATTTTTTAATATGTTTGTTGTAGTGCTGTCAAACGATTAATCGCATCCAAAATAAAAGTTTT
>NW_015565560.1:0-208 GCF_001515605.1 Sinocyclocheilus anshuiensis | reverse complement strand
GCTGCTCAATGTGAAAGCACGCAGGTGATGGAGATTTACCGCTTAATCGCATGCGATTAATCGTGCAGCCCTACTAACTATGAAAACAAAATGCCTGTAAAAAGGTTAAGTGCAAGTTTTCTCTCTTTATACAAGTTCAAGCTGATAGAAAACAGCACAAAAGGTTCTGTAAATCAAATTTAACATGTTAAGTAAATTAATCATTTTA
>NW_015565559.1:0-208 GCF_001515605.1 Sinocyclocheilus anshuiensis | reverse complement strand
TGGTTCATCATGTAGGTAAACAACGATCGGATGGTTCGCCACGTCTCATTATTCGCTTCATGACAAGGAGTCACTGCGACTGTTTGATCGCTGAAGGCTGTCCAGAAAGATAACTTGAAGTATTGTTTTTTTTCTCCTTAATTTATTTATTTATTCTCTTCTCATAAATGTTGTCTTACCAATTAAGATTGCTCTTCTTTCTTGTGTA
>NW_015565558.1:0-208 GCF_001515605.1 Sinocyclocheilus anshuiensis | reverse complement strand
TGTTAAAGCCAAGTGTAAACGCTGATTATAATGTGTTCTGTGTGCGTTTGAAGCCGTTCGCGTCCGGTGTAGTAGTGTTCCTGCCAGCTTACATCAATGCGCCCAGCTTTCTGTAGCGCAGCTGCCGAACTTCTCCTCAAAACAATAGCCAGCATTCAGACACGATAAAACACGTCCATTTTCTCACGCAGTGAAAAGCACCCTAAGT
>NW_015565557.1:0-208 GCF_001515605.1 Sinocyclocheilus anshuiensis | reverse complement strand
TGTTAAAGCCAAGTGTAAACGCTGATTATAATGTGTTCTGTGTGCTTTTGAAGCCGTTCGCGTCCGGTGTAGTAGTGTTCCTGCCAGCTTACATCAATGCGCTCAGCTTTCTGTAGCGCAGCTGCCGAACTTCTCCTCAAAACAATAGCCAGCATTCAGACATGATAAAACACGTCCATTTTCTCACGCAGTGAAAAGCACCCTAAGT
>NW_015565556.1:0-208 GCF_001515605.1 Sinocyclocheilus anshuiensis | reverse complement strand
TTTTAAAAACTTGTTTTAAAAGCATGCATCAGGTATTTTAAAAATGTACACAGCGTGTTTATGTTGATTTTCTGTAGTTAAAAATGACATATGTACCATTTTTTTTACAAAAGTGAAGACTGAATGTACATGAAAATGTCAAATGGTGTAACCGCGAAAGAAAGAGAAATATTAAATATTTTATCCACCTAGATGGCATGTAAGCTTA
>NW_015565555.1:0-208 GCF_001515605.1 Sinocyclocheilus anshuiensis | reverse complement strand
TTTTTCAGGATTCTTTAATGAATAGAAAGTTCAAAAGAACAGTATTTATTGGAAGCAAATACATTTTTTTAAACATCTTACTGACCCCAAATCTTTGAATGGAAGTATGTAGACATATATAAGTATATGCATGTACCTGCGTGATGCAGGCACCAGTGAAGGCTACTATGACAGCCACCACATTCACTGTGAGCTGAAACTGTAAGAA
>NW_015565554.1:0-208 GCF_001515605.1 Sinocyclocheilus anshuiensis | reverse complement strand
TATATTTTATTAAATAATAAAATGTGATATTTTAATTTTAATTTGTTTGTTTTTTTATTTAAAAAGTGTTGTATTTAATATAGTAAGAGGAAAAAATGACAGAAAATGACAGAAGAAAAAAAAGAAAGCTTTCCATATTAATTAAAGGTGATTTTACAGTAGGAACAGAAATTATAATAACTACATTCTTGCAGGATTGCCATGGTTA
>NW_015565553.1:0-208 GCF_001515605.1 Sinocyclocheilus anshuiensis | reverse complement strand
GACAATAATGTAATGACCATTAGGGTCACAGATTGTGTCAGAAGGTATAAATTGTATTCTCTTATTAATTAAAATTGCCACACCTCTTGATCTACTGTTACATTTGGAATGAACAATTTGACTAACCCATATCTTACGAATTCTATTGTGATCTTCCAGTCTCAAATGTGTTTCTTGTAAAAACAATATATCTGGTTTGAAAGATTTA
>NW_015565552.1:0-208 GCF_001515605.1 Sinocyclocheilus anshuiensis | reverse complement strand
CACACACACACACTCTCTCACACACACACACACACACACACACATCTCTTTATGGAGTGAAGAGCAGAAACCACTCAGTGCAGCATCAGTTCATGCGTTTGTGCATGATAACATGATCTCTGTCCTGTCTAGCGTGTGTGTGATAGTGTGTGTTAGTGTGTGTGTGTGTGTGTGTGTGTGTTAGAGAGTGTGTGTTTGTGTTAGTGTG
>NW_015565551.1:0-208 GCF_001515605.1 Sinocyclocheilus anshuiensis | reverse complement strand
TGTTACAAGATTTTGACTGTCACGTACTGTTTAACGAACTATCTGGAAGGATACTTTTTGTTTTAGATCATGGTGAAATGTCAGATGTCATTTTTTCTTTTATTTTCTAACTGGTAACTTTAAAAATGTGACTGCCGTATTGTTTGACGAACGTATCTGATACTTTTTTGTTTTTGTTTTAGATGGTAAGATAAGTCAGCATTTTTCT
>NW_015565550.1:0-208 GCF_001515605.1 Sinocyclocheilus anshuiensis | reverse complement strand
AGTGAGGTCTGCCATTTTAGATTTTTTTAAATACTATTTAGATTAAATTTTTTTTTATTCTGTTTTAGTCTTTTAGTTTTTATTTATTTACACTTAGTAATTTTTGTACTTCAACTTAAAATGATTTCAATCATGTATTTCAATATGTTTTATGTAAAAAAAATTATTTTTTATTTTTTATTAGGTTTCAATTAGCAAAAATGTTTTA
>NW_015565549.1:0-208 GCF_001515605.1 Sinocyclocheilus anshuiensis | reverse complement strand
TAGGTAAGCGCATCATTTCTACACCAGGTCTCGGTGAGAATGATCGTATCAGCATCTTTGATATTTTTAAGAAATTCTGGGTCTGTGCTTTTAGAACCAAATGTTGAAAAGTGAAGTCCCTGAATATTCCAACAACTTACTGTATATGAAATGAACGCATAAGATTTTAAAAGATAAACCTGGTTGGTAAGACAGAGAGAAAATAACG
>NW_015565548.1:0-208 GCF_001515605.1 Sinocyclocheilus anshuiensis | reverse complement strand
TAGCATTTTTATTTGCAGCTTTTTGCACTGGACATATCAAGCGGGTGTGAGCGCCGCCACAAAAATTGCAAACATGAATGAAACGGCAGCGCTGCCTTGAGCATCTGCCAGTATTAAAACTTGCGCAGACCTGGCTATCAGAGGGAGCTGAGCGGCGGAGTTTGGTGGAAGTGGGGGGAAAGGGGGTGGTTGGGATGTCTAGGAGACG
>NW_015565547.1:0-208 GCF_001515605.1 Sinocyclocheilus anshuiensis | reverse complement strand
TTCTGAATGAGGCATTAATTGTCTATTCATCCATCCATCTATTTAGCTATCTATCTATCTAGACATAAAATCTGATTTGTGAAAAATTGCTCTTATGAGTCAAACCTGTTCAGTGAATCAGTTCATCTAGTTTACAAAACAGATTTTTTTTTACAGATTTTAGGTGTTCTGGGTGAGTTTCCGGGCGGTAATTTTACTTCATTGGATG
>NW_015565546.1:0-208 GCF_001515605.1 Sinocyclocheilus anshuiensis | reverse complement strand
GCCTACTATATAGTATGGAAGTATGCGATTTCGGACGCAGCTATAGGCTGTGTTAGAAATGGCATACTAGCTTACTGCTTACTGCCCAGTACACAGTTCATAATGCCTACTATTTTTTAAAGAATAGTGTGTGAAAACGTATACAATGGCTGCGTCCGAAACTGCCTACTTCTCTACTATACAGTAGGCGAAAAGCAGTAGGCGAGCG
>NW_015565545.1:0-208 GCF_001515605.1 Sinocyclocheilus anshuiensis | reverse complement strand
TTTCCGCGTGCTTTAAAGCCTTGCCGGTTAAACGTTTTATTCGCGCGCTGTTCTAACATGTGCTCATTCAGAGCGCGTACACCCGAAGCGTCCATACACTAAAAGGCTGGTCTAACAGCACCTGATTACTTAGTTATCTTAATTATCGTCTGATTGCGCTAAAACTGTCAAAAACACACAAGGTTTACATATAAAAACAGTTAATTAT
>NW_015565544.1:0-208 GCF_001515605.1 Sinocyclocheilus anshuiensis | reverse complement strand
TACACATAAAGATGTGATTAAAAGTCAAAACTTTCATAAATAAGAACTCAATATAAAGAGTTAGCATGCCTCGTCTGAAATCAGTTGAGATACTAACGGAAACACTAAACCATTTTTATGAAGTAAGTATTCAACAGAAGTGTGTCAATCACAAGTAAGAAAAGTGTCAGGAACAGTTTTGTGTAATATTTGTGTGATTTTTGGGACT
>NW_015565543.1:0-208 GCF_001515605.1 Sinocyclocheilus anshuiensis | reverse complement strand
GGAGAAGCGGGTGAATATAACAGCACCAGGTATGCAAAAGAGAAAGAAGAAAAAAAAACAAAAAAACAATCAGTATCACACCCACAAGCTTCACTGCAAATAGTAACACAGCAATAGTGACACAAAAATGGCCACCCCGAGTGAAATAATGTCCGTGGTGCGGTCAAAACCCAGCCCGCTCCCGGAAGCACTCCACTCCTACAAACAA
>NW_015565542.1:0-208 GCF_001515605.1 Sinocyclocheilus anshuiensis | reverse complement strand
TTAATTGATTAATTGATTAATTCGTTTCATTTTTGGGTCCTTATTTCTCTTGTTTTGTGTTCCCCCTCCTTTTTTGTTTACCTCTTTCCGGATCGGTTTGGTCCGCACCCTCTCTCTCTCTCTCTGTAAATCTCTCTCACTCACTGGTCGCTGCTCTGTGGCTCGTGTCTTACCGGTAGCTTATGTCCCTGTTAGCATCCCCCATACC
>NW_015565541.1:0-208 GCF_001515605.1 Sinocyclocheilus anshuiensis | reverse complement strand
GTTCATTAACGAAGCGTTAATTAATGAACTGCTTTTAATTCAAATCTGCTGTTGATTTTTCCAGAAAGAACAATCGTAACAATATAATTGTTTTAATCAATCAAATTAGTTCAAAAATCCTCTCTGTGAAATCCAGGCTAAAGTCTCAAAATCTAATTATGATATAACAAGCATCAAAGTTTGATTTCAACCATTAATTTCACTATGA
>NW_015565540.1:0-208 GCF_001515605.1 Sinocyclocheilus anshuiensis | reverse complement strand
GACATCAATATCGATTGTAAAGTTACATTAAAAAATTTAGCAGAGGCAGATATTCACATGGATTTATTGTACAGGGAGGGAGGGAGCTAAAGACAGCAACACAAAAATAATATGCGTCACAGCCGAACAATTCAATAGTGTGTTCAGTATTACAATTTTTTCTACAAATATATTGTACTAATTTTGACATTTAGGCACTTTAGAAATT
>NW_015565539.1:0-208 GCF_001515605.1 Sinocyclocheilus anshuiensis | reverse complement strand
AATGTATTTTTTTTCACTAAAAGTTTAGGATTTTATAAAATTATTATGCACTCATGATTTTTCTAGAGTAACTATATTATATATATTTTTTTCGTTTGTTATTTTTCTTTATAATGAAGCTGTTTATATTTAGTAGATTGTGTGTAACATACAAAAGAGTGATGATCAGGTCAACACACATTGAGGTATAGAAATTCTACACTGATTT
>NW_015565538.1:0-208 GCF_001515605.1 Sinocyclocheilus anshuiensis | reverse complement strand
TGTGGGCCATAACATCAGATGGCACTATAATATTGAAAACCGAGCGCTGAAATCTATACTAGCTACATTAAATGAAGGTAAAAACCTTCCGCTTTTAAAATTAAACGCGATTATTCTGATTCATAACTGTAACTGTTTCAGATGAGTTTAAATCAAGCCTCAACAAGTGAAAAATTCCGTGTAGTGTGTGTGTGTGTGTGTGTGTGTG
>NW_015565537.1:0-208 GCF_001515605.1 Sinocyclocheilus anshuiensis | reverse complement strand
GTGATCCAGAAGGCATTGTCAAAGATTTATGACAGCCCTCCTCTAATTAGATTTAATTAGCCGTGTATTTGCTGGGTGGGATAGAAAAGCTAAGTGTTTTTGAAAGACAACCCGCTCCCCTTCCCACACGTACACACACACACACAACACATCCACACACTCGCACCCTTAAGCTAGCAGCTGTAAAACTCAAGAGGATATATAACAG
>NW_015565536.1:0-208 GCF_001515605.1 Sinocyclocheilus anshuiensis | reverse complement strand
GAAGAAACAAAGGATTTTACACGCACACGATGGGATACATTCAGATATAGCATCAAACGGTGGCTTGGTTTGCAGGGTGAGAATCAGACAATAGCAGAAACATACAAACATTGTATAGAAATCGAGTCTGAAAATGTTCCCGAAGACGCTGGGTTTCATTCCGCTTGCTACAGGCGTTTCATTGACAAAAAGCGCTTGGATGCGGCAG
>NW_015565535.1:0-208 GCF_001515605.1 Sinocyclocheilus anshuiensis | reverse complement strand
GTCATATCCACACCTGAATTCAATCTGTTCTCAGCCGGCATCATCTCTTATGCCACAGTCAAATCCCCCAGCCAATCACGGCCGACCTTTACACGCCAAAAAAAGCAAAAAAAAGCATGTGGTTCCTGCTGCATCCAGCACGAGATAAATTATGTGAACTGAACCAAGACCAGAACCACATTACATCACTAATACATAATTCTGACAG
>NW_015565534.1:0-208 GCF_001515605.1 Sinocyclocheilus anshuiensis | reverse complement strand
TATACAAATCGACAATTGTATGTACAGGTATATAACAATAGATAGATAGATAGATAGATAGAAATAGTAAGACTATAGATAGATAGATAGATAGAAATAGTTAGACTATAAATAGATAGATAGATAGAGTCAGATGATAGATAGATAGTAATAGACTATAGACAGACAGACAGACAGAGTCAGATAGATAGATAGTAATAGTTAGACT
>NW_015565533.1:0-208 GCF_001515605.1 Sinocyclocheilus anshuiensis | reverse complement strand
TATAAGTCTATTTAGATTTTTACAGTTTTAAATTGTTGAGCTTCACATGTAGTGCAATAAATGAACTTTTAAAAGTATTTAAAAAAACAAAAAATCCACGTAAACCATTTAAAACGGAATTTGTAAATGTTCAACGCAACAAAAACACATTTAAAATTTAATAGATTTAGGTGGAGTAAAGCATGTCACATAATCGAACCGCTTGCAG
>NW_015565532.1:0-208 GCF_001515605.1 Sinocyclocheilus anshuiensis | reverse complement strand
TTTCATAATTCACAATGTATGTATAGTGCCACAATCAATCAATCATATATTAAATAAACGTTTTCAATACAAATAAGCACAAGTCAAGCCAAACAGGACTACAGGGAGACTCCAAAGACCACTAAACCTCCTGCCTTGACCTGACTGTACTACCACAGTATATGATCCATTCAGAATCACTAAACCTCTGACCACCGCATAATCTAAA
>NW_015565531.1:0-208 GCF_001515605.1 Sinocyclocheilus anshuiensis | reverse complement strand
TTCAAAGTCAGGTGCTGCGCTGCTTTGTTTACTGCGGTTACGGGAGAAACGGCTATATTCCTGGCGAAAAGTGCCACCTGCTGGCAGAGAATGAATTTGCATTTTAGACCAAAGCCAAAAACTAACCTTATTTTTACGCAGAAAACATGCAGTTGTAAATGTAAACTGGTGGATCGACAAGAAGATAATGAATTATAAAACTCTAAAG
>NW_015565530.1:0-208 GCF_001515605.1 Sinocyclocheilus anshuiensis | reverse complement strand
GCCTGCCGCCATGCAAATGTCCTGAATAGACATGCCATTTGCCCAAGCCCACGAGGACGCGAGCCCGCGGGTGGAGTGGGCATGAACCCCTATAGGACATTCCACGCCCTTAGAGCTATAAGCCAAAGCAATTGTGTCGACGTTCCAGTGTAACAGCCTTTATTTGGACACAGGCAGGCCTTTTGTGCGTCCTCCAAAGCATACAAAT
>NW_015565529.1:0-208 GCF_001515605.1 Sinocyclocheilus anshuiensis | reverse complement strand
TTAAATGATGGAGTACACATGCCACCTCAAAGAAAACAGATCATCTAACAGCTCAGGCCTTATGAATTATACAAACCTCCCTGTCGTCAAGTATCCTCCCATTCCTTCATTAAAACTCTGACTTTAAATTCATTAAATAACGTTAAAGAAAAATGTTCCATCAGTAACTTGGACACTGCATTCAGATCAGATATTTTTGATGCTGAGG
>NW_015565528.1:0-208 GCF_001515605.1 Sinocyclocheilus anshuiensis | reverse complement strand
TCATTACAGTGATATATCGCATTACCGAATACCGGCACAAGTCTATGCACAACTGAGGTTTACTGTTAAAATTAAAAAGAAAACAGATGTGATTTATTCCTTTAAAAATCAAGATTTATTAATATTTATTAGCAGTAGTAGCATTGAGTTTTAAGACTAAGTAAAATAGTAATATATTCTGACAGTAGAACGTTAAACTAAACTTTTA
>NW_015565527.1:0-208 GCF_001515605.1 Sinocyclocheilus anshuiensis | reverse complement strand
TTCCCGAGTTACCGTCTTTTGGTCTTTTGAAGAGGACCCCAAAACGGAATCAGCATTGTTTACGTTCAGCATGCGCACACTGTCTACTGAATGCAAACAACGCTGATTGCGTTGATTAAGTTTTGGCGTACTCTCCAAAAGACGGTAACTCGGGGAGAAGAACTGCATAATAAATGATGTTGTTATTGTTTTCTTTGCGCACAAAAAG
>NW_015565526.1:0-208 GCF_001515605.1 Sinocyclocheilus anshuiensis | reverse complement strand
CGACGCGTCCCTATTTACAGTACAGGCAGGGTAGTTGAATCCTCTCTACTGAGGTAGTTAACCGACCCTTAAAAAGACAAGTTCTGAAAAGAACCATGTTCCTGGAATGCCTGACTTGTCCACGCGAGGCAGTTACACCAAAAACCCGCAGATGTTCTCAATCCGAATCCAAGCGCTTTAGGTTAACATGGACATTCCCACAACAACA
>NW_015565525.1:0-208 GCF_001515605.1 Sinocyclocheilus anshuiensis | reverse complement strand
TGTGTTGTACATGTATAGCCTACTACAGTAAGATGGGGGATGCCTCCAATAAAAACAGTGCATTTACTAATAAATTGTAGGGCCATAAAAGGGGCCATCTTGCCCCACTGTTGAAGATGGCCTATTATATTTGAAACAAGAATCTTAGCTTAACCGTCATTTGAATTTTACAGAATATGTAAAATCCATCTGATATGATGTTTATATT
>NW_015565524.1:0-208 GCF_001515605.1 Sinocyclocheilus anshuiensis | reverse complement strand
AGAAATATATTGTGATATACATTTTGGCCATATCGTCCAGCCCTAGTATAGCATATCAAAATAAGACCTTTACACTGAATGCAGCACAACACAAAATCCTTTTTAGAATCACCCTCTTCAGAAATATTTATCACCCATGATTCATTTATTATATTCATTTATATTATATGATATTCACGAGGGAGGACCACCATTATGTAGAATAAAG
>NW_015565523.1:0-208 GCF_001515605.1 Sinocyclocheilus anshuiensis | reverse complement strand
TTGAAGCAGACCAATCGGTGTATGACATCAAAATACCGCGAGAGTAACTTACCCCTTATTTACACTGCACGCGTGGCGCGTTACGGCTTCAACACGGCCACTCTAGTCAATGCTTGTGTTTACATCAGTGGAGCCGCGGCACATTTCTGAATTTTCTCTCTGCGCTGCTTCGCTAAAGATATGCGCCTCGCCTATTTTTGAAGGTAAG
>NW_015565522.1:0-208 GCF_001515605.1 Sinocyclocheilus anshuiensis | reverse complement strand
GACGAGCTGATACAATGGGCTAGGATGAAGATTAAGCCCTCAAAGTCTAGGAGCCTTTCAATCAGGAAAAGGGTGAGGGACGACAGGACGGTGTTCACAGTAGGAGGGGAGAAGATACCATTGTTGAAAGAGCAACCCGTCCGAAGTCTTGGAAGGGAGTATGCGTCAGAGCTCTCCGACAGACAGATGGGGAAGTTGGTGCAGAAGC
>NW_015565521.1:0-208 GCF_001515605.1 Sinocyclocheilus anshuiensis | reverse complement strand
TATTACTTTGTGGCTTTTCTAAATACACAGTCAACATGTAAAACACTGAGTCGAGGTAAACTCAGATACACTCTTCTATTTTAACTTATCACCTTTTTATTTGCACCGTATAGTTAAGATTTTAGGTCATCCTGCTGTCTACACAATTTTCTGATGACACTGCACTTGTGGATCTAATCAAACAAAATAATGATTTGGACCATAGAAG
>NW_015565520.1:0-208 GCF_001515605.1 Sinocyclocheilus anshuiensis | reverse complement strand
TAATACACGAATATGTATCATAGCCTACCACTGAAATTACCTGAGTAGTTTTAATGTTCTTAAAGAAAAGAAAAGAAACAGCATTCAATAACGTGCGTTCATTGCATGAACGGGGCACGAGCATAATATAAGCGTCAAAAATCATGTAGGCTATACAGTTAATTTGAAAGCTTACCCCTTTTGACTTGCTGTTAATGTTGAATGTAAG
>NW_015565518.1:0-208 GCF_001515605.1 Sinocyclocheilus anshuiensis | reverse complement strand
GGTGATTCAGCATGCAAAGTATCTTTGTACTTTAAGAAATATAATCATAAGAATTCAGTATGAAAATACATGCAAGAAAGACATCGCATGGTAATTCAGATATTATGAAAATATTACAGTGATGGCACTGATGCTTTACTAAATATTGAATATTGTATCAGTCTCAGTTAATAGAAGATTTTCTCCATTTGTACTTTAAAAATGTAAG
>NW_015565517.1:0-208 GCF_001515605.1 Sinocyclocheilus anshuiensis | reverse complement strand
CTGAGTTTGCCTGGACCACCCTTCTCCGTGAGATTTCGGACAAGGACCCTGCACCCTGGATACAACTCTGCGCCATGAACCTTCCTGTCATACCTCTCCTTCCCTCTGTCCCCACTCTTACGAGTCATCTTGGAAGCCAATTGGTAAGCCTCCTCCATTCTCTCTTTCCACTTGGTTGCATATTCTTGGGGTGAAGTACTTGCGTCAT
>NW_015565516.1:0-208 GCF_001515605.1 Sinocyclocheilus anshuiensis | reverse complement strand
GCACCCTCACCATCCGCGTGTGCGGCTGTGACACCGATGGATCTTTATTAACGTGCAGCGCTGAAGCCATTTTCCTCCCTGTGGGCCTCAGTACCGGAGCTCTGATCGCTATTCTGGTGTGCATCGTCATACTGCTAGGTAAGCAAACATTCATCCATCAGAGCATTAGACAGTGAGAGGAAGAAGAGAGAGAGAGAGAGAGAGAGAG
>NW_015565515.1:0-208 GCF_001515605.1 Sinocyclocheilus anshuiensis | reverse complement strand
TGGTTATCTTGAGGACACTTCTGATTATTTCTGTCTTTCTGTTTACACAAACTGTTGTAAGAGATATCAGAACCTGCATCAGAGATTTGACCACTATGTAACTTAAATTCTCTGCGTATTAACCAAGCTGAAACATTAGACAATCTTACAACATGATCAGAAATGTTAGATGATGAGTTCATCCTACCCAAAGGAGCAGCACCGATGT
>NW_015565514.1:0-208 GCF_001515605.1 Sinocyclocheilus anshuiensis | reverse complement strand
GACAAAGAGGGGAGGGAGGGAGGGGAGCCAAGCCAGTGCCAGCAGGACAGCCCAGAAAGTCATTAAAGGGACCAGGAAGGGGCAGGAGGGTTGAGCCAGGGAGGCTCAGGCAGCCCAGGAGTCCCGGCAGGGGCCCAGGGCGGAGCCGGAGGGATGAACCAGCGAGGCTCCGGCTTAACAAGAACCCCGGCAGACCACCAGGGCGGAG
>NW_015565513.1:0-208 GCF_001515605.1 Sinocyclocheilus anshuiensis | reverse complement strand
CTTAAATAAATAAATAAAATTCAAACAAAAATGAATACATTTGTTGATTTGCTGTAGGTTTCGCCTTAATTGCACGTTAGTTTAAAGACTTAGGCATATCCAATTTTGATTTCTAGAGAGTATTGTCAGGCCTGTGGAGCTCAGAAGGTCAAAAGTCATATGTCTCTTTCTCCTATGTTATTATATTGAGCCGAGGCATTTCCATCGT
>NW_015565512.1:0-208 GCF_001515605.1 Sinocyclocheilus anshuiensis | reverse complement strand
GGAAATGCGTAAAAAAAAAAGTGTCGTGTGATCTAAGCGTGGCTATGCAATACCAAAAGGACACAGAGGACAAACTAAAATAAATAAATAAATATGGTTCGATTTATATACAGCAGGTAATAGTATCACTGTGTGTCATCTAGTGAAGGTGACAATAAATCTAGTGCTGTGGACGACTGACATTGTGTAAAACTCATATTGTGTGGAG
>NW_015565511.1:0-208 GCF_001515605.1 Sinocyclocheilus anshuiensis | reverse complement strand
TATTTATGTTTACTAATAAATCATGTGACCATTAAGTGACATTAAAGAACTCTGAACAATTGTGTTGTTAAATTATTGAAATATTACATAACGCAAAATATCAAGGGAACTGCATGTAAATATTTTGTGTCTAAGGGGTTTGGCTGACAAAAATGTTTGGGAACCTCTAGTTCCCTTTCATGGGAACTTCGAACTGCGTCCTCTAGGG
>NW_015565510.1:0-208 GCF_001515605.1 Sinocyclocheilus anshuiensis | reverse complement strand
GAACACGCAGCATGTGCCAGTGAAGCTCACACACTCTGGCTCTACGACTTTCTGCTGACACTCATAATAAATGAAGCTAATTCGGTTGGAGAGGGTTGATGTTATTTGTAAAACTGCCTTAATTCACTGTCAGCTGCACTCGGTCTTAATGACCCAGGACACATCAGGAGTTCTTCTTAAACCACAGATCTGTTTAATTGGTCAGTTT
>NW_015565509.1:0-208 GCF_001515605.1 Sinocyclocheilus anshuiensis | reverse complement strand
CTCATCACTGCCGTCAGCACAGTCTGCGTCTCCGTCACAGACAAAGGATTCTGGGATGCAGCGGTTTTTATCGCAGCGATGACCGCAGCCCTCGTCCGGCTTGAAGCAGTCGACTTCATCTGAGCGATCCTGACACTGAGCCACACCGTCACACACCTGCCGGCGCTCGATGCACTTCTTACCATGTGCACACTGAAACTGACCTGAG
>NW_015565508.1:0-208 GCF_001515605.1 Sinocyclocheilus anshuiensis | reverse complement strand
GCAAGTGACACAGTATATAGTTCTCATACTATCTGTAAATAGCTGTGCTAAAACATTTGTGAGTATTTTTGCATGCCAACAGATTTTTCATCTAAAAATCACAATATTTTTTGACAGACATTTTTCATATACCCCTATAGATTTAGTCATATTATCAAGATTACGGATGGCCGTTCACAGTTTGTTTGTTGGACTGTGTATGTTTTTA
>NW_015565507.1:0-208 GCF_001515605.1 Sinocyclocheilus anshuiensis | reverse complement strand
CTACAGCTGGAATAAAGATGATTCAGTGATTCATGTCAGTCAATCACAGGAATACCGAATCAGTTCTGTTAATGAATCTCACACGGGTAATTACAGCTGTACTGGAAGAGAAACACAAGGATCACGATACTCACACACCAGTGATAAAGTTACACTGACCGTATCAGGTGAGAGTCTTTATATCTGTTTATCACTCTGACTACATGAG
>NW_015565506.1:0-208 GCF_001515605.1 Sinocyclocheilus anshuiensis | reverse complement strand
TCTAGATGGTTTAGCCTTGAATGTACAAATGTTTGATTTTTCCTATAGCAACAAAAAGCGCCTACAAACAGGGCTCATTAAGTAAACCTAGAAACCTTGAGTTTCATTATAGGTTCTTCATGTTTTGGTTTCTAAAGAAAAAGACAAAAAAGTTATTTGTGGACATTATAATTTTAGTGGATTTTTTTTATTATTACAAAACACATTT
>NW_015565505.1:0-208 GCF_001515605.1 Sinocyclocheilus anshuiensis | reverse complement strand
GAAAAACAAGTAGAAATGGCACACTTTTAAAAGGCAAACCCCATAGAGAATACACAAATCTCTCAAAACCTAGTTGTTCTTTTACCATGATAATCAGTCTCAGGGTGGCATGATCATGTCTTTCTTGATGCTTCATTGTAGTTGCCTTTAAAACATCTTAAATTCTTAAATTCCATTAAAAACTATAACAAACAAATTCTAAAACTAG
>NW_015565504.1:0-208 GCF_001515605.1 Sinocyclocheilus anshuiensis | reverse complement strand
TCTAGATGGTTTAGCCTTGAATGTACAAATGTTTGATTTTTCCTACAGCAACAAAAAGCGCCTACAAACAGGGCTCATTAAGTAAACCTAGAAACCTTGAGTTTCATTATAGGTTCTTCACGTTTTGGTTTCTAAAGAAAAAGACAAAAAAGTTATTTGTGGGCATTATAATTTTAGTGGATTTTTTTTATTATTACAAAACACATTT
>NW_015565503.1:0-208 GCF_001515605.1 Sinocyclocheilus anshuiensis | reverse complement strand
TTGGAATTTTGACTAGTCAAAACTAAATTATGACTAGTACAGCAAAGAGTATTTAATGCTAAGACGGCTTGCCATACAGGCAGACGACAGACCCGCGGCGACGTCACGGCGACGTCACTGTTGGAACCAATCATAGGCAGCGACGTGACGGCCGCGTATGTACGAAATTTATCAAAAATGGTACGTGTACTAAGTACGTCTGAACTAG
>NW_015565502.1:0-208 GCF_001515605.1 Sinocyclocheilus anshuiensis | reverse complement strand
TGTGTCTTATCTTGTTAAGGCCTGTTCACACCAAGCACAATAACTGTAAAGATAATGATAAAAACATAGTTCTAAAAATCGTTCTCAATATTAAAGAATAGAAGAGTACACCACAGCTATAACGATTAAGTCACAGAGAAACAATATCGTTGGAATGATTTTCAGAACGATTTTTTTCCAGCTGATGAACGGTAAAAACATTGACAGC
>NW_015565501.1:0-208 GCF_001515605.1 Sinocyclocheilus anshuiensis | reverse complement strand
GTATATAGCTAACTGTTTTCATTTATTCCCTTAATATTTCTAATAATACATAGTAAAAAAAAAGAGAAGAAACATAGGCCTATTTTGTGTTAAACAGGTTGTTTTTGAAAGTCGGTGCCTGAAATAAAAGCTTTTTATTTCATTGATTTTTATTGATGACTGTAGTGTTAATATTTTAATTATAGGCCTATAATTCATTGTATAATAG
>NW_015565500.1:0-208 GCF_001515605.1 Sinocyclocheilus anshuiensis | reverse complement strand
GATTTAATATGGGCTGCTTTTGGTGCTTGACACCTTTTTATTGGTTATTTTGTGTTTCAAGAATAAGGTCCAAGGTTTAGCATTATGCTATTAGTTACTTAAATATAATATAAATATAATATTCCAATAGTGAAAGACGACTTCCCTTACTGATCACGTGATACTCTTGCGCGGCGGGATGTTGGACTCATGAAAAATAATCACGTAG
>NW_015565499.1:0-208 GCF_001515605.1 Sinocyclocheilus anshuiensis | reverse complement strand
TCATTTAATCCAAACTGTGTACATATTTAATTTTAAAGGGCGTTTGAAAACCTAGAGTTATACAGCCAAGAATAACAACTAAGTTAGTTTAAAAAAAAGCCAAAAAAAAAAAGCCCAGAACTGCTTTTCTGACTCATATGACACAAACAATGTTAACCATTTGTACATAGTTAATAAAGAAACTTCATTCTAATGCTCATTATATTAG
>NW_015565498.1:0-208 GCF_001515605.1 Sinocyclocheilus anshuiensis | reverse complement strand
TATATATATATATATTTCAGTCTTATTTTAGTATTTTTATATACTACTGTAACTGTAGTATTTATTAATATTTTGAATGGTCTTTTTTGTATTTATATATTTTATAGGCTATTTATACTTTTTTATATTTTCAGTTTTCATTTGAAATTTTAGTAATTTTATGTTTTTTATTTTTATTTGTTTTTAAAATATTTTTTAATATATATAG
>NW_015565497.1:0-208 GCF_001515605.1 Sinocyclocheilus anshuiensis | reverse complement strand
CTCGTGACGTAAGAACATTTGAAATCGACGAACGCGCGAACGGTTTGAAAAAATTGGTGTACAATGTCGGAATGGTCTTATTTGATGGAACTAAGTGAGTACGGAGTCAAGAAATTGATATTAATGATTTATGGGCTATGATCAGAAAGATGGGAGGCATACAGAGAAACGTCTCAGGTTACTTGTGTAACCATGGTTCCCTGAGTAG
>NW_015565496.1:0-208 GCF_001515605.1 Sinocyclocheilus anshuiensis | reverse complement strand
GAACAGATAATGCTAGTGTTAGAAGGTCATTATTTATAACAAATACAAAGAAAATAAGTGGAAAGAATAAGAAAGAATAGAGAATGCTATTGTTAGAGGCTCTTTTTTCTTTATAAATAAAACAAGTAGAATATAAATAGAATAGAGAGTGCAAATGTTAGATGGTCAAGTTTTTTAATTAAAAAAAACAAGCAGATAAAATTAGAAG
>NW_015565495.1:0-208 GCF_001515605.1 Sinocyclocheilus anshuiensis | reverse complement strand
GCTAAGGTGTTGCTATACGGTTGCTAGGGCACACGGGGTGGTTGCTAAGGTGTTGCTATGCGGTTGCTATGGTACCCGGGGTGTTGCTAGGGTCTTACTATGCGGTTGCTAGGGTACCCGGGCGGTTGCTAGGGTGTTGTTATGCAGTTGCTAGGGTACCCCGTGCAGTTGCTAAGGTACTCGGGGTGGTTGCTAGGGTGTTGCTATG
>NW_015565494.1:0-208 GCF_001515605.1 Sinocyclocheilus anshuiensis | reverse complement strand
ATTCTGACTGCCAGACATTAACGTTACATATATACATTTTAACAAGCAAAACGGTTTGCAAGCTAGGCTACATAGCCTTTTCCTTATTTTCTAACTAGTTGTCTAGGTAACTGCTGCTTACCTGGTAGACCCACAGGCAAAGGAAATGTCCCTTCAGGCATTTTTTTTCAAATTTACATTGTGGTAGTCCGGGGAAGTCATCTGGTAG
>NW_015565493.1:0-208 GCF_001515605.1 Sinocyclocheilus anshuiensis | reverse complement strand
ACCCTGATGAACATGCATTTTTCTAAATTATACGTCCCTGAAACTTTCCATGAACGAGGTACATTGATCTACAAATTATTATTTTTAAAACATTATAATCACAAATCCTATGTTTATATAGGGATAACTATTAAATATGTTTGATCAACTACATCTAACAAGTTTTATTGGGAAAAAAAAGTAGTTTTTAGAAAGTGTCCCATATTAG
>NW_015565492.1:0-208 GCF_001515605.1 Sinocyclocheilus anshuiensis | reverse complement strand
TTTTTGTTGTGTTTTCTGAGAGAGAAAAAAAACATCATAAAGCCTTTATTTATCCCTGTTATGCCCTGACTGTTGATCAGTCTGTATTTCAGACAACAGTTTTTAAAGTTTTATTGTTACAGTTTGCCATTTAAAAGAGAGCTCAGAATAACAGAAAAGAAGCATCAGTGTGTGCTGTGTGTCAGTGCAAATGTGGTTATGGTGTTAG
>NW_015565491.1:0-208 GCF_001515605.1 Sinocyclocheilus anshuiensis | reverse complement strand
GCACAGAATCACTTTCAGTGAAATATCTTGTGCTTAACTAACGACACCAGTATGTTTGCTGCTCTTCAGCATCATCTGTATGATAACGATGATGATGATGAATGAATGACGCACCGGGAGGCGGTCCTGGGGGCGGGCCTGACGGCGGTCCCGGCGGCCTCACTGGGGGAGCAGGAGGCGGTCCTAAAGGAGGAGGCCCTGTGATTGG
>NW_015565490.1:0-208 GCF_001515605.1 Sinocyclocheilus anshuiensis | reverse complement strand
AGTAACAGAATCAACCTTGAGAGGGTATGTAGCTGCTATATCTGACCATCATGAAGGCTATGGAGGTTACACAGTTGGGTTTCAACCTCTTGTCAGGCGTTATCTGAAGGGGGCTCGCAGACTGTGTCCATCTCGAGCTCGGCTAATTCCCTCATGGGATCTTGGTATTGTCTTGAAGGCTCTGACAGAACCTCCTTTTGAACCGTTA
>NW_015565489.1:0-208 GCF_001515605.1 Sinocyclocheilus anshuiensis | reverse complement strand
GCCTTTTAACTGCTGATTTAGATCCGGCAATGTTTCATTTACAAATTAAGCACTGGTGTAAACTCTCTATGCAGCTGTTGTACTCAATAATGACGTGTGATCATTTCTTTTCAATTAGCTCCACCCATCAAACTTAGCTCTTAGATTACTAATCAGTTTAGCCGTGAAGCAGGAAGAGAGCCCTGCAGCAGAGGAGAGTAATTACAGG
>NW_015565488.1:0-208 GCF_001515605.1 Sinocyclocheilus anshuiensis | reverse complement strand
GTGGTTTCCAAGGTGTTGCTATGCGGTTGCTAGGGTACCCAGGGTAGTTGCAAGGGTGTTGCTATGCGGTTGCTAGGGTACCCGGGTTGGTTGCTTGGGTGTTGTTATGCGGTTGTTAAGGTACCTGGGATGGTTGCCAGGGTGTTTCTATGCGGTTGCTAGAGTACCTGAAATGGTTGCTAGGGTGTTGCTATGCAGTTGCCAGGGT
>NW_015565487.1:0-208 GCF_001515605.1 Sinocyclocheilus anshuiensis | reverse complement strand
GATTTACTCACACTCATGTCATTCCAAAACAGAAATGAAGATACGTTTAATGAAATCTGAGAGTTTTCAGTTTAGTTAGAAAAATAATAATTTGTTATTGTTCTTTATGAAATAACAGCAAACTTTATTTTCCATCGAGTGAGGAAAACATGGTCACTTCAGGCCAGTAAAGATCTCAACAGTAGACATTATTGCACTTTATTACAGG
>NW_015565486.1:0-208 GCF_001515605.1 Sinocyclocheilus anshuiensis | reverse complement strand
TTCAATTGTACTGAGCTCAATTTAGATAGGAATCATATTGAGCCTCATTTAGCTTCACGTAACCGTCTTATTCATATGATTAAAAACTATGAATTATGTGATATTTGGAGGTCTTTAAATGGCAGTGAAAGGCAGTACACTTGGGTTCACAAACGTGATAATGTTATATCTTTGGCCAGACTGGATAGATTTTATAGCTTTAATTTTC
>NW_015565485.1:0-208 GCF_001515605.1 Sinocyclocheilus anshuiensis | reverse complement strand
GTGGTTGCCAAGGTGTTGCTATGCGGTTGCTAGGGTACCCGGGGTAGTTGCAAGGGTGTTGCTATGAGGTTGCTAGGGTACCTGGGTTGGTTGCTTGGGTGTTGTTATGCGGTTGTTAAGGTACCTGGGATGGTTGCCAGGGTGTTTCTATGCGGTTGCTAGGGTACCTGAAATGGTTGCTAGGGTGTTGCTATGCAGTTGCCAGGGT
>NW_015565484.1:0-208 GCF_001515605.1 Sinocyclocheilus anshuiensis | reverse complement strand
CGATAATGATCGGTAGCCGATCAATCGGAGCACCCCTAGTATTTACTGTAAACATGTTTCCTGTTTGTTTTTGCAAATGCATTCTAAGTCATTTATTAAGTGTCTTTATTAAGTGATCTCTAACTTTTAGATAACAGTTTAGATTACAGTAATGTAAATCTCCGATGCAAATTTTATCGAACCTGGAATAACCCTTAAATTATGAAGG
>NW_015565483.1:0-208 GCF_001515605.1 Sinocyclocheilus anshuiensis | reverse complement strand
TACGATTAGATGGGAAAATACTACAAGAGTGGTGAAACATAAAATGTAAAAGTGTAACCCCATGAAAAGCTTTGCGGTTCATATCTCACAACGGTGTGACAAGACCTAGCGCTTTGTTTCCTAGTTTTTGCTGTCATGTTAGAGATGTTAGGGGACAATATTCCTGTGAATTTGCTTGATTTAATAAAATATCGCTTTAACCCGTCCT
>NW_015565482.1:0-208 GCF_001515605.1 Sinocyclocheilus anshuiensis | reverse complement strand
CTCCCACCACCTCTACTCCGTGTGTTTCTCTGCACAGGCTCCGTGCACCCAGGACGCGATTTTCCCAGATGTCCTTCACTCCGGCGTCGGGACACCACGGACCCTGAGTGCACCAGCAGTGGAAGATGTGAGTCAGGCCTCGGGTGATGACCTCTCCCCCTCAGCCACCTCCGGTCTTCGAGATCTCCACCCAGAACCGCTTCGCTCC
>NW_015565481.1:0-208 GCF_001515605.1 Sinocyclocheilus anshuiensis | reverse complement strand
TAAACGAGAGATGACAGCAAAGAGAGAGCGAGACAGACAGAAGGAGACAAAGGGAGAGACATCAAAAGAAAAGTGACATACTGATTTTCAAACAAACCACAAGAAGATGAGTCAAACCTTCCCTGTTGTGTCTTTCTATCCCCAGCTCCCCAAAACAAAACACAACAAATGCACTCAAACCAACCCTGGCCAAGAAGCATAGCAGGGG
>NW_015565480.1:0-208 GCF_001515605.1 Sinocyclocheilus anshuiensis | reverse complement strand
CCCCCAAAGAGCAGCTTCCTCCCTCTCTGGGTCACCCGTCCCGGGACCTCTTGCTCTTTCGCTCACCGCCAGGTTTGACAGGGGTCTGGACGGGTGGGGCGGCCTGCCTACGCCCAGCTCCATGGCGCTGCTTGCTGGAGGCTGATGCGGAAGCGGCGCGGGAGCAGGGGCGGACGCAGGGGGCCACCCTCAGCGACGAGCAGGCTGG
>NW_015565479.1:0-208 GCF_001515605.1 Sinocyclocheilus anshuiensis | reverse complement strand
CTTCTTTTGCTTGGGTATCTCATTCATAACATAATAATTATTTTATTTTTTATTTTTTGACTTCATGTTTTCAGCTGACAGTTGTCAGTGATCAGCCAGTGTTAATGGACTCAAGTATCTGTGCAGCATCTGAAGGACTGGAAAAGGTCATTCATTATAAATCTGAACAATCCCTGAATCCTTTGTCTGCAGTAGAATGTTTATTTAT
>NW_015565478.1:0-208 GCF_001515605.1 Sinocyclocheilus anshuiensis | reverse complement strand
TACATTTATTTATTTGTGGCGCTTGCCACAATATCAAAACTGACCAATTTTCGTTGGCATTAATGGTTCCATAATGAACCATTAACATCCATTAAATATTTCTATGCATAACAGTTTCTTTATAGTGCAGAAATGTTCTTTTAAATATTCAAATATTGTTTTATTTTGCTTATAGGTATTATTTCTGTTTTACAGAATTTTTCTTTGA
>NW_015565477.1:0-208 GCF_001515605.1 Sinocyclocheilus anshuiensis | reverse complement strand
TAGCCTTGATCTCTTTGATCAGCTCATCGTCTCTACACACCCTATTCTACATTGAAGTCAGCCCTTGTATTTGTGACCAGATCACACCAAGCTAAGCCAGTAACCATCAGCTGACCTTGGACTTGCCAATGGTAGGTGTGTGTTTTTCTTAGTTTTGCTTGGACCCCAACAAATTCAATGTGTGATGCCTCTCCAATGTCTTTCACAT
>NW_015565476.1:0-208 GCF_001515605.1 Sinocyclocheilus anshuiensis | reverse complement strand
AAAATGTATATATTTATATCATTTCATACAGTTAATCAATATCAATCAAATCGATTTTATACAACAGTTCAATAAACAATAAGTTAATTTCAAGAGACTTAGGCTACGTTTTAGACACCATATTGTCTGTTTTTGCTCTATTTCGCCAACAAAAATCATTCCTAACACAGCCACAGCGCTGTTTTGCGTCTCTGAGCAACATGACGGT
>NW_015565475.1:0-208 GCF_001515605.1 Sinocyclocheilus anshuiensis | reverse complement strand
ATAGTGGAATATTTCTGCATCCATGGATTACAGGCGTGACTGTTGGGTCAACATATATATGATGAACTCCTGGGAACTCACCTAGCCCTGTGAAGACTGATGGATACATGTTGACCAACTCTTCTTTGGTTGACGCAGACTTTTTTGCAAGCAGTTCAATCCTTTTCACCAGCTGTAGTTGCTCACATGCTGCTCTGCTGAGAATTGG
>NW_015565474.1:0-208 GCF_001515605.1 Sinocyclocheilus anshuiensis | reverse complement strand
GGAGAAAGCGTAACGGTCAACTTGGATCACGTGTGCCTTAATAACGAATCACATTACAGCCTTGACGTCATTGAATTTCAGTCAGATCTGTGCGACACTCACGGTGCGTTCCAAACGGGATATATCGCCCTCCGATGGGCACTTCCGAGTGAAAACAATCATAGCTGCCATATTGAAGGGTCGTTCCAAACCGAAGTGCTCAAAACTG
>NW_015565473.1:0-208 GCF_001515605.1 Sinocyclocheilus anshuiensis | reverse complement strand
CTTGCGCTGCAAAGAGTTGAATGGTCTAACCATAATAACCACTAATTATCCTGTTGTAAATCCATCCACTCAGTAAGTGAAGTATCCAAATCCTTTAAAAAAAGAATTTGCTGGAACTGTGGCTCACCAGAACATAGGGAGCAAATTTCCCACAGGCGCTTGAGGACAATTCAGAAAAATCACTCAAAGCGAGTGCGTATTGCTCCTT
>NW_015565472.1:0-208 GCF_001515605.1 Sinocyclocheilus anshuiensis | reverse complement strand
TCAGTAACCACAAAGGTTTTACAAAGAGTATACCAGATTTACTTAAGAGGAAGGTCAGAAATTAAATATGTCTGGTCAAACTCACTTTTCTCATCACAAATGCATTTAAATTCACATTTAACACACAAGGGCCCAAGAAAATAAAATAGCCGGCAAAAACCTGGCTTAACGTGAAATACCCTTCAAATGTTCAAATGATGCAGGCCTG
>NW_015565471.1:0-208 GCF_001515605.1 Sinocyclocheilus anshuiensis | reverse complement strand
TTAAGCTGATCAATGACTCATATTTTTTAGAGATGTAAAAAAAAACCTGTTTTGAGAATCTTAGATATTGATATGCCAGGTTGGTTAATTTGTTGATATTTGACCTTTTTTGATTTTGGCATTAGAAGATACACATGCTTGCTTAGTAGTATATTGCCAAAAACATTAGTTCTCCCATATGCCAGTTACAAAATCTATCAATAGCCTG
>NW_015565470.1:0-208 GCF_001515605.1 Sinocyclocheilus anshuiensis | reverse complement strand
TTGGTCGCTCGCTTTCTGGAAGGACTGAATGTGGATCTTAAAGAGATTTATGCACGTGGACCACCGACACAGCCGGGTCAGCTTATTGAACTGGGCATTCGTTTGGACAGGTGTTTCGAGCAGCGGAGGCGGGTTCAAGCTTCTAGTTCAAGACCACTAGAGGCTCTTACACCAGCTGTGGAATATTCTCCTCTCAGATCTGATCCTG
>NW_015565469.1:0-208 GCF_001515605.1 Sinocyclocheilus anshuiensis | reverse complement strand
AAATTAAAATAGAAACATTTCTTTCCATTGCAAAAATAATAATAATAAACAAGGTAAAAATTAATTCTCCTTCACATAACAAAGTAAAAAAACACATGATGTTCAGGTATTACAACTATAAGGCAACATAAAAGGCAAATATTAAACTTCATAAAACAGGTTGTAGCATTTACTTATCACATTTAGATATTAGCATGCATATTCACTG
>NW_015565468.1:0-208 GCF_001515605.1 Sinocyclocheilus anshuiensis | reverse complement strand
GACAGACCACCACGGCGGAGCAGAAGGAACAGGAAACCCCCCCCCCGGTGAACCACACCAACCAGGAGACCATGGCGGAGACTGTAACAACGAGACAGCAGAAACAGACAACACAGACAGAACACTGGGGTTGATAGACAAGGCTGAGCGTTCTGAGGCAGCTTCCTTGGCTGGGTCGGGACAGGACAACAGTTCACAAACGACCTCC
>NW_015565467.1:0-208 GCF_001515605.1 Sinocyclocheilus anshuiensis | reverse complement strand
AAAAAGAATACCAGAGGACCTTCCAGTGGATTTAACCACAGCAGAGAAGCCCGTTCCTGAAAACTTTGAACCACTAGAAGTACAGTGCCCATACTGTCCTGGCCCATCTTCTCCAGATCTTGGAAACAAAATACTCATCACCCGGCAAGCAACTGTTTATGGGATATTTAAACAGTTTAAAGGTAAAATGACTTCTGTAATGGTTAAT
>NW_015565466.1:0-208 GCF_001515605.1 Sinocyclocheilus anshuiensis | reverse complement strand
CCTTACGCTACGCCTACGTCATCTGCACGGAACAGCTTCTGCGTACGACAGTTAGCACAAGCTACAGAAAAGTGGTTATAATGTTTTAAATATGGATCTGTTTCTGTTTCACAAACACAGATTCACTTCAGAAGGCCTTTATTCACCCCCCGGTGCCGTAACTTTTTTATTAAGGATGGATGCACTTTATTGGACTTCTTTTGGACTG
>NW_015565465.1:0-208 GCF_001515605.1 Sinocyclocheilus anshuiensis | reverse complement strand
GTTTGGTGTTTAAAGGATAAGACATCTATTCTTGTTAAACATCATCTTCCAGCAGAGGCTAACAGGGTCATGCTAACCAGCAAAACTGTGCACTTAACCTCGTATTTGTTATTTTTGACTCCACTTGAAGACGCTGTTAGTGTATGATTTTAGGAATAGGTTTAGAGGAAATATTGCCCCCTGCTGGCGCGTGATCATAGCGCTAAAT
>NW_015565464.1:0-208 GCF_001515605.1 Sinocyclocheilus anshuiensis | reverse complement strand
CAAAAGTCCAGTTTAAATACTCAGGACACCATCAAATCAGCCCTTCTACGCTCTTCTACCCCCTTCTACGCTCTTCTACGCTCTTCTACGCTCTTCTACGCTCTTCTACTCTCTTCTCCTTTCTTCTCCTCTCTTCTTTTCTTTTTTGGTCATGGCTTCTAGACGTGCTTTTCAGTCATCGCTTTTTGCGCTCTTTGAGCGTGCTCTG
>NW_015565463.1:0-207 GCF_001515605.1 Sinocyclocheilus anshuiensis | reverse complement strand
ACTCTCACACACACACACACACTCTCTCTCTCTCACACACACACAGTGACACACACACACTCTCTCTCTCTCTCTCACACACACACACAGAGACTCACACACTCTCACAAACACACACTTACACAGATACTCACACACTCTCTCACAAACACACTCACACAGAGATACTCTCACACACACACACACACACACACACACACACACACA
>NW_015565462.1:0-208 GCF_001515605.1 Sinocyclocheilus anshuiensis | reverse complement strand
CTTCTCTTCTCTGCTCTGATCTCCTTTTTCTTTTTGAGCAATGTGGGAAGATGCGTTTGTCATCTAGAAACAACATTTGAAGATGTTAGTTTAGTGAGTTATATAACATGTTCATACCTTGAAAAGCTGTGTGAAGCTGTTTATTGCACTTTATTCTGTGTTTTTTGATCATTTTATGGATTAAAAACAGTAAAATTTTCATCTTCTG
>NW_015565461.1:0-208 GCF_001515605.1 Sinocyclocheilus anshuiensis | reverse complement strand
TAGATTGGTCTCTCTAAGCGAGATCCCAATTCGTCGGTCATCTGATGTGACGTCGAGAGTGACCAACTGAAAGGGAACTTGTTATTATTTACTTATGTTATAAGTATAAATATATCTTTGGCTTATTATGAAACTGTGGCGGGACAGATGAATGGGAAACACTGGGACCCCCTCGAAACGTGATTGGGCTAGTTTTGAGTAGCGATTG
>NW_015565460.1:0-208 GCF_001515605.1 Sinocyclocheilus anshuiensis | reverse complement strand
GCTTGTTTTGCCCCGCCCATCGATTCTACATCACTGCCTGTTTAGTCCCGCCTACCGATTCTACATCACTGCTTGTTTTGCCCCGCCTACCGATTCTACATCACTGCTGTTTAACCCCGCCCACCGATTCACCCATGCAGTGTAAATAATGAAGCAGGTCCACGCAGAAACCAAACGATAAAGATGCTCCGAAGACAACAAGATGCTG
>NW_015565459.1:0-208 GCF_001515605.1 Sinocyclocheilus anshuiensis | reverse complement strand
CATTTCAGATGTAACAAGGAATCTGCATATACAGTACTATAATGCATTATTTACGAAAATATGTAATGCATTAATGTTCATTATAAATACCTTTGTAATGCATAATACATAAAGGCTTTAAGTAAAATGTTACCATTATTTCTTTTCTCACTTGACCGGTTCCGAGTGTTATCATGCATAAAAGTTGGTATATCATAATAAATATCTG
>NW_015565458.1:0-208 GCF_001515605.1 Sinocyclocheilus anshuiensis | reverse complement strand
ATGAAAAAGATCTGCAAAGTTACACAGCACAAAGTTCACTCCAAAGGGAGTTGTTCTGAATAAGTACTGTTTCTGAACTCCCTCAAACGGCTCGATTGGAGTCTTCAATTTTCTTCCGGGAACATATATTTGTGCCCAACGCAAATACAAAAATATAAGGGGTGGTTCAAGGCATGCTTGAGTTGCATTGCACAGTGTTGTCACCATG
>NW_015565457.1:0-208 GCF_001515605.1 Sinocyclocheilus anshuiensis | reverse complement strand
ATGAAAAAGATCTGCAAAGTTACACAGCACAAAGTTCACTCCAAATGGAGTTGTTCTGAGTAAGTACTGTTTCTGAACTCCCTCAAACGGCTTGATTGGAGTCTTCAATTTTCTTCCGGGAACATATATTTGTGCCCAACGCAAATACAAAAATATAAGGGGCGGTTCAAGGCATGCTTGAGTTGCATTGCACAGTGTTGTCACCATG
>NW_015565456.1:0-208 GCF_001515605.1 Sinocyclocheilus anshuiensis | reverse complement strand
CCTCTTGAACTGTCTGCTCCGCCATTGCCTCCTGAACTGTCTGATCCACCATGGCCTCCTGAACTGTCTGTTCCGACCATGGCCTCCTAGTGTGCCTGCTCCGCCATGGCTTCCCAGTCTGCCTGCTCCGCCATGGTGCCCCGAACTGCCTGATCCGCCATGAGTCCCGGAACGGGTACCGCTCTGGAGGCCTGCCATCCCGTGTCTG
>NW_015565455.1:0-208 GCF_001515605.1 Sinocyclocheilus anshuiensis | reverse complement strand
GCCTAAGTTTGAGGTAAGTAATTTTTTATTTGATTTTTTTGAAAGCATGAAAAAAATTAATACTTTTATTCAGCGAGGATACATTAACAAAAGATTCCTATGTCACATAAGTGCTGTTCTTTTGAACTTTCAATCAAAGAATCCTGAAAAAAATGTAGCATGGTTTCCACAAAACACAACTGATATAACACTGATTTTGTATTAAGAA
>NW_015565454.1:0-208 GCF_001515605.1 Sinocyclocheilus anshuiensis | reverse complement strand
AAATATGGGTATCTTGACATTCCAACAAACAAAACAACACTAAATGAAATATCTGAAAAAAATGTTTCATCTTTAAAAACAGGGTATAAAAATATGATAATATATTTCAAGAAACAGACCTTGCAACATAATTCACAGTTCATGAATTGTCTTCAAAATATCTGACAGTGTTAAAGCATTTATAATCTTCAATGGGTAATTCAGTCAG
>NW_015565453.1:0-208 GCF_001515605.1 Sinocyclocheilus anshuiensis | reverse complement strand
TGAATGCTTTTGGACTCTCAAGATGTACTTTTGTTTGTTTTGTTTGCAAACTACAATTACAATATTATAGATGATAAATATTGCACACCCCTAAAACAATGGTAAAGATGACACAGAATACCCTAACAACTACATAGCAACATGCAAAAAACACCCAAAACACCATAGCAACATCAACATGTTAAAACCATCTTCACACTAAACACAT
>NW_015565452.1:0-208 GCF_001515605.1 Sinocyclocheilus anshuiensis | reverse complement strand
TATATATAAGAAATTAATACTTTTATTTAGCAAATAAAATTATGCAATAAAGCAAAAGTGACAGTAAAGACCTATTTATTTTTAACTTTTTGTTAAATAAAAATAATAATAAACATTTTAAGCAGCACAACTGTTTTTAACGATAAGAAATGTTACAGTACTTCAGCAGCAAATCAGCATATTAGAATGATTTCTGAAGGACCATGTG
>NW_015565451.1:0-208 GCF_001515605.1 Sinocyclocheilus anshuiensis | reverse complement strand
GCAGAAGCTATTCAATTAAATATGGAAAAGAACAGGCTAAAAAGAGAGTACAAATTCATAATAATACATTAAGCAAAATGAATGACCTTCTCAAAAAAACATTGCTTAATGAAGAGGAATTAATAAATCTTCATGATTTACAAGAGAATCTTGATAAACTCTTCATAGAAAGAGCAAGAGGAGCCTTTATAAGATCAAGAGCCAAATG
>NW_015565450.1:0-208 GCF_001515605.1 Sinocyclocheilus anshuiensis | reverse complement strand
CCAGTGTCCTCCAGAGCGCAAAGGATTGGCTGATCGGCAAACAGGGTTCAGATGGCTGTTTCATGCAGCAGGGAACGCTGTACCACAATGCCATGAAGGTGTGCATCAGGTTTCTTTAAATGTGCCGTAACTGAGACTGACCTTAATCGCTATGCTGCGTTTTAGGGTGGTGTTGGTGATAACGTGACCATGACGGGCTACGTTGTTG
>NW_015565449.1:0-208 GCF_001515605.1 Sinocyclocheilus anshuiensis | reverse complement strand
TTTTAACTATTGTTGATTTTAAAGTGAACAATTTGAATGTACTCTAAAAAAAATAGCTATTTAATCCAAATCATGTCTTTTTTTTAATGGAAAGCAAATCATCTTACATTTTTCAAGAGTAAATGCAAAAACATTAATCTATACTGAATATCATCAAAATTAAAAAAAAAATATTAAGATTAACAATTTTAGCTATATTGCCCTGCCT
>NW_015565448.1:0-208 GCF_001515605.1 Sinocyclocheilus anshuiensis | reverse complement strand
GAAATCCTCTCAAGAGTTCTCTGGTACAAGTCACAGAGCAGGAGGTCAAGTAGAGCTGAAGTGAAAGCAGAGAACCCTGCAGTGGCCATACTGCTGAAACAGTGGCTAAAGGTTCTTGTGGGTCAAGATGGTGTTCTGCGCTGTAGAACTTCCCGTCGAGAACAACTGCTGCTCCCCAAAGCTTATCATCCGCTGGTCTTTAAAGAGC
>NW_015565447.1:0-208 GCF_001515605.1 Sinocyclocheilus anshuiensis | reverse complement strand
TTACCAATGATTGGAATTCATTAACATACACGTTTAACTGTCAAATCGGACATTTACGAAGCGTTTGTGAATCCGGAGGAAAGTTTTCGGTAAGGTCTGTTTTACACGCAAATTACTCAGAATGTACTCTTTATATATTTATGAATGTTTCATGAATGAGGCCCAATGACTTTATCTTTTGGGAGTAATTTCTCAGCCAAATTTGATG
>NW_015565446.1:0-208 GCF_001515605.1 Sinocyclocheilus anshuiensis | reverse complement strand
GGCCAAGCCGCAGATCATCAACCCCAAGACGGAGGTGACACGCTTTGTGCCCACGGCGCTCCGCGTGCGCAGGGACCGGGCCTCGGGCCGCAGAGACGAGGAGCCGCCCAAACCAGCGGCTGTGGCCAAACCCAGTCAGCCACCTGGCGCCGCGCCGCCCGGTCTCAAGACCAAGGACCAGATGTACGAGGCCTTCATGCGCGAGATG
>NW_015565445.1:0-208 GCF_001515605.1 Sinocyclocheilus anshuiensis | reverse complement strand
CTGATAGATTCCTGGATGGCCACAGACCTGCAGAGTTAGAACTAAACTTAGCAGGGCTGTGGCCCTCCAGGAACTGAATTTTTCACCCCTGGATTACGTGGCTTTTCTATATTAGATCTGAAATATGCTCCTATTCCTGTGGTTACTGCAATTGTATCTTTTGATCTGTCTATATTTGTTTATTTTCATAAAAGTTTTCCTGAATATG
>NW_015565444.1:0-208 GCF_001515605.1 Sinocyclocheilus anshuiensis | reverse complement strand
TCAATTGATATAAAGTATTTTAATAGTTTTAAACTAATAGTTTTTAATATCTTTTAGGTAGCACGGAAAGAAATGGTTTTAGCCAAATTGATAAGTGTAAGTCTCTATCTCTTATCTGATGTTTATACGCAGATTATTTTACAGCAGAACATGATTTTATTTGTTTTATTTAGTAGTGACCGCCCAGCTGCTTGATGTACAAGACGGT
>NW_015565443.1:0-208 GCF_001515605.1 Sinocyclocheilus anshuiensis | reverse complement strand
TAGCATTGTGGGATTAATCGCTCTGAAAGCAGTCGAAATACCTGCGTCCACTGCTCCAGGAAATAATCAGACAGGGGAATTTGCGAGATGACGACGAATACAGTTATCTGTAAAAACATCACTTAAAACTATGTTTAATTTAGCGCCGGTTCAATAGAAAACGCAGAAGCGTGACTGCAACCCTAACCTTCAGCGTGCAACTATTCCT
>NW_015565442.1:0-208 GCF_001515605.1 Sinocyclocheilus anshuiensis | reverse complement strand
CATGAATAGCTGGCAGTGTTCAGTGCTCTTAAATGGCTCTCCTCAGTGTCAGGTTTAGGGATCTCTCTTCAGTGTGACACTGAGAAAGAGTATTTTCCTTTTGCAGACCTAGAGATTCCAGCTGATAATATGGCATTGTCAGGGCTCATCCCCGCTCTTTGAATAACTCCAGTGTCCTGAAGGAGTCAGATGCAGTGCAGAGCGGCCC
>NW_015565441.1:0-208 GCF_001515605.1 Sinocyclocheilus anshuiensis | reverse complement strand
CTTCCTTCCATCAATGCTCCAGTCACAGTCCAGTGTTGTCAACCTTCTCCACGCATCCACACCCAAGGCGGCACGTTTAAAGTGTAAAGATCTATTGTATTGTACAGTTAAACCGCTTATAACAAAAATAACTGTAGCCGCTTTGTGTTACCCGTTCCCTCTCGTGTGTGTGTGTGTGTGTGTGTGTGTATGTATGTATATGTGTATA
>NW_015565440.1:0-208 GCF_001515605.1 Sinocyclocheilus anshuiensis | reverse complement strand
TACATATTGTAAAAAGGGGCATAATATGTCTCCTTTAAACAAAAGATTTTTTGGAAAATCAGTATACTAAACAATAAACTGGAGGAACAGACATCATCTAAAGATCAGTTTTCAGACACAGATCCTGGACCAAAGAACATTTTAAAGAAACAAACACTTATTTCACTTATTTCAATTGTACCCACCTTCCAGCTGTAGCCTATACGTG
>NW_015565439.1:0-208 GCF_001515605.1 Sinocyclocheilus anshuiensis | reverse complement strand
GACACTGAAGACTGGAGTAATGATGATGAAAAATCAGCTTTGCATGCAGAAATAACTTAGAAAACCAATATTTTAAATGGTAATAATATTTTGCAATATTAGTTTTTTTTTCTGTGTTTTTGGCCAAATAAATGCAGCCTTGATGAACAGAATAGACTTCTTTAAAACATTAAAAATCTTACTGATCCCAAACTTTTGAACAGCAGTG
>NW_015565438.1:0-208 GCF_001515605.1 Sinocyclocheilus anshuiensis | reverse complement strand
AAAACGATATGAAGAGTTCAATAAATGTTTGATATAATGTTTATGGGCCAAAAGCGGAACGAAACACCGCGACTCATTTGAATCGCGCGCCACACGGACCGTTTATCCGCCCGGTCGGATCACAGTTCAAACAGCTGCGCGGCGCGAGCTCAGAACTGATGCGTTTACTTAGTCACGCGAGCTCTAAGCAGCGCTGTGAGATCCAGTG
>NW_015565437.1:0-208 GCF_001515605.1 Sinocyclocheilus anshuiensis | reverse complement strand
CGATAATATCGTGTATCGGCGATCTCACAGGCTGACGATAGGAAGATATGAAAATTGAGCATATCGCCCAACACTAATTATTAAATCTAATATTAAATCTCAAAATATTAATAGCTATAGAAAGGCTCTAAAAGCTGCCAGGTCCTAGCATATCTACAAACTTACAGAAAATAACCAAAACAATCCAAGGTTTTTATTTAGCACAGTG
>NW_015565436.1:0-208 GCF_001515605.1 Sinocyclocheilus anshuiensis | reverse complement strand
CAGTGAGAGATAGTTGGTTTATGCAATGTTAAGAGTAAAGCTTGCACAAAAAAAAAGATGTTTGTTATCTTTGATTGTAATGTTATTTGCAATGCAGAAAGACAGATTTTTATGTTTTAGAACTATTAAGCACTACAAGTTAGATCAGAGCTGCAATTCACACAATCACTAGTTTAGAGCTTCTAGGAACACTAATACTGTGTAAGTG
>NW_015565435.1:0-207 GCF_001515605.1 Sinocyclocheilus anshuiensis | reverse complement strand
TTTCTTTCTTTCTTTCTTTCTTTCTTTCTTTCTTTCTTTCTAATAACATCCTGTAGAAATATAGCTAAACTTACTTGAACACTGAAATTGCCAATTGCATTAGATGTCAAACATTAATCTATATCTGAACTTAAATCGATACATTTTTAATTAATTTTAGATTAATTAAATCCCCCCCCCCTTTTTTGTTACAAAATAGTATTATTA
>NW_015565434.1:0-208 GCF_001515605.1 Sinocyclocheilus anshuiensis | reverse complement strand
TTTGGCAGTGGTCCACAAGCAGGCCACTACACAGCCACATTTTAGTTAATAATGAACTAATTAAACCATAAATATACATTATCTGGGCCTCACTAAGCCTTAAGTGAGTAATGCATCAACAATACTCAACATTGTAAAGAGAAATTGAAAAATGTCCTCCATAAAATGTTCAAATAAGTTCCAGAAATGTGTCCTACTTGATAAAATC
>NW_015565433.1:0-208 GCF_001515605.1 Sinocyclocheilus anshuiensis | reverse complement strand
AAAAGAAGAAAAAAAAAGAAAACAACAAGACCAATAACTGATGAATCAAAACAAGAATCGTGTGTAAAGCGTAAGTGACAAAACACACTGACAAAGACAAACAAAAAAACATGAGATTTAAATAAAGAGAGAAGAGATAAGAAAATAACAAACAGCTGTGAACACGCGTGCCCAACTGCGCTGATTGCAAAACTCAATCAGCTGAGTG
>NW_015565432.1:0-208 GCF_001515605.1 Sinocyclocheilus anshuiensis | reverse complement strand
GTGTGAGTGCGAGTGCGAGTGCGAGTGTGTGTGTGAGTGTGAGTGAGCGTGAGTGTGAGTGAGTGAGTGAGTGTGAGTGAGCGAGTGTGCGTGTGAGTGTGAGTGAGTGAGTGAGTGAGTGACTGAGTGTGCGTGTGAGTGTCAGTGCGACTGTGAGTGTGAGTGAGTGAGTGTGTGTGACTGTGTGAGTGAGTGAGTGTGAGTGCGA
>NW_015565431.1:0-208 GCF_001515605.1 Sinocyclocheilus anshuiensis | reverse complement strand
AACTGTTTAAATTGTGTCCGAATGACAAAAAATGTCGGTCAAATATAAAATGATAGATTTTGCTGCACCTAAAGTTTCTCGAATGTCCTGTTTATATTGCTCTCCACATTACTGTATTATGAGGTATATCATTAGTGAATCAATAGCTCAGTGTTTTAAGCCGGTCATTTGTTAATGGTGTGTGTTTGTATTTTCTTCAGGGCTGGTG
>NW_015565430.1:0-208 GCF_001515605.1 Sinocyclocheilus anshuiensis | reverse complement strand
CTCAGATGGGATTTGTGGTGGTATTGACCTCCATGGAGGAGTAGGTTTGCGTCAACCTGAACCAGTTCCATCATGCTCGCAAGAGCAATCAGGTTCACCTCCTATTGGCAGAGTCCTCCCAACAGTTCATCCATGCACCTGCCTCAGTCTTCAATTGTTCAGGCTACAGCCACAACACCTCAGCGATTTGAGAATGTCTGTGGTTGTA
>NW_015565429.1:0-208 GCF_001515605.1 Sinocyclocheilus anshuiensis | reverse complement strand
ATCAACATATTAAATTAAAACATGTTAACTAACAATATTCTAATCATGTTAACAACATGCAAATCATGCCAGCAACATGTTAATCATGTTAACAGTGTTAAAATATGCTAGCAGTATGCTAATCATGCTAGCAACATGGCTACATGTTAATCGTCTTAACAGTGTGCTAAAACATGTTAACAGCATACTAAATTATGCTAGCAATGTG
>NW_015565428.1:0-208 GCF_001515605.1 Sinocyclocheilus anshuiensis | reverse complement strand
ACGTTGATTTTGCTTTTTCACACAACTTTTCTGTGTTGGCTTTTGTTTGAATATGCTGTGGCCGGCAGGCATAGCAGATTCCGCCATCGTCACTGCCAGGGTTGTGTACGTATGTGTGGGGCGGAGTTAATCAAAATAGGGGTGAGGTCCTGTTGGGGTATGAGTGTGTTTGTTTTGGTGCTTTCAAATATCAACACCGTTTGGCAAA
>NW_015565427.1:0-208 GCF_001515605.1 Sinocyclocheilus anshuiensis | reverse complement strand
GCCATACTGAGATGCTTTGGCTTCACTTTTCTATAGTGGAAAGAAGTGGAGATGCGTCGTCCATCTTTTTTACAGTCTATGGCGTAACCCATGGTATTATATCAGGGTTTAGCTGGTTTAGCATGGCCTTGTTAGCAAGCAGGACCTGATTTTACCAAGTGCAACGTTCCTGGAGCAACATCTTTGTTGACCCTGGAACAACATTGTG
>NW_015565426.1:0-208 GCF_001515605.1 Sinocyclocheilus anshuiensis | reverse complement strand
ATGCTAACGCTTCCGCTTTGGCAGTACGTGGGAAAGGAGACCAGAAGCCTTTTTTTTTTTTTAAATGGATGTCAATGGAGAGGCTTCACTACGCTGAATAAAAAGCTTTTTAGAGGAAACGGCTTATCATTTAAAGGTGGGGTAGCCTATGTATTTTTTCAAGAATGCTTTAGAAAACTGAGTCGGGCCGAGTACCAAAACAAACTTG
>NW_015565425.1:0-208 GCF_001515605.1 Sinocyclocheilus anshuiensis | reverse complement strand
ATAATAAGGATTTTATTGATGAATTTTCAGAGTTTTTGTCTGTCATAGTTCCTACTTGTGATAATTTTCTTATACTTGGTGATTTTAATATACATGTGTGCTGTCCCTCTAAGCCATTGGCTAGAGAATTTTTGCAGTTGATCGATTCATTTAATTTTACTCAGTTTGTGTCAGGATCTACTCATAGAGCTGGCCATACTCTTGATCT
>NW_015565424.1:0-208 GCF_001515605.1 Sinocyclocheilus anshuiensis | reverse complement strand
AGGCGATGAACAATTTGAAAAGCTCAGAGGCGTATCAGTATCTACTGATAAAGTCGGTCGGGTGTTATTTAAGGATGTCGGAAACGACCTTATGATTCTGAAAGCGGACATTGAGCCGATCCAGAGCCTACACATATCACATCATAAGACTTGGGTGCTAGCGTCAGTGACAGATAACATCATGTATTGCAGGGCCAGGACGCTCTTG
>NW_015565423.1:0-208 GCF_001515605.1 Sinocyclocheilus anshuiensis | reverse complement strand
AGTGAAAGAATTGTTCTAGTAATCCATTTCTTTTCAATAATCCGAACTGATCAGTTTCTCAGAGTGAATGATTCATTCACTTAGTCAGTGATGCGCTTGCAAACATGTAAAAACACCTGCATGATTCTTCAAAATATATTGAACAACATGAGGGTCAAGTCAGGTCAAGTCACCTTTATTTATATAGGGCTTTTAACAATACAGATTG
>NW_015565422.1:0-208 GCF_001515605.1 Sinocyclocheilus anshuiensis | reverse complement strand
GGGTTTGTTTCTTCGATACGCCCTCAGGCCAGGACACCCTAATGCAGGTCACATTTAAATCCAAACTGGATCCAGTTTACAGTCGAGCTAGTAAACTAAATGAAAACACTAAAGAATAAAGAAGGGGGAAAAAACCCTAAATTGAATCTAATGCCAAAAGCAGACTCTTTCAACACTGTTTACCAATTTGTACAACTTTACTGTAAAA
>NW_015565421.1:0-208 GCF_001515605.1 Sinocyclocheilus anshuiensis | reverse complement strand
CAGCAACAATACTACAGCGAGAATAAAAGTTCCGCCTTCTTTCTTCGCGTGAACATTTGGGCGGCATTATGCAAATCTTCCCACACAGTGGCATAGATATGTGGGGGCGTGTTTGAACGAGGCGTTTTAGGAGGGCGTGGCTGAGCGTTCACTTTTAGAAAGAATCTCTTTGGGTTTGAGACTTTAATCTTTGCGACTTTACGGATCT
>NW_015565420.1:0-208 GCF_001515605.1 Sinocyclocheilus anshuiensis | reverse complement strand
TGCACAAAAAGACACAAAATAACCAATGGGACCATGTGCCAAGTTATTTTGTCCAATTTGGAGAGAAGTTTCAAAACTACCTCTAAACCCGATATTTAGCAATATCTTAAATAAAGGATATTATTGGCTTGTTAAATCCAACAAATTGTGAGCACGCTCTGTAGGTGTATCATGGTTAATTTGCTAAGAGTAATTGTGAAAATAGTCA
>NW_015565419.1:0-208 GCF_001515605.1 Sinocyclocheilus anshuiensis | reverse complement strand
CATACTGTATAACCAGACACACATGGAATCTGCAGACACGTTTTCCATAATGACTGTGGGGCAAAATCTAGAATTCTGTGCAATGGATTTAAAAATGGTCAATTATGTTCAACTGGGGAGAGTTCTACTTTTGTTAATTGGGCCAATGACACATAATATTGTCTAAAATAAAGGAGGGAAAATGTTATTTTCACAGTTGCACCATGTG
>NW_015565418.1:0-208 GCF_001515605.1 Sinocyclocheilus anshuiensis | reverse complement strand
AAATGAATCATTGACAATACATAAACTAAAATGGTTTGTGGCAGATTTTTGTTTTATCACACTTTCCCTCATTTCAGGGGAGGTTTATTTTTATAGACACAAATACAACATCTTCAGTATACAGTATTTACACTATTGTTGCGTGCAGGAAAAAGGATATCTGATCTTAAAGGGGTCATATGACGTTGCTAAAAAAGAACATTATTTG
>NW_015565417.1:0-208 GCF_001515605.1 Sinocyclocheilus anshuiensis | reverse complement strand
TTAAGTAAAATAGAATTAATAAAATAAAATAAGATAAACTTTGGTGAGGGATCAGCTGACACGTGCTTCTGACTAAACAAACCACATATTGTGTGCGGTATTAGGTATTTCGTAAAACAGTAAGATGATACGTCACAAGACAGAGAACAAAGAGAGCACTGGATTAAGTAAATATTTACGTACAATGAACTGAAACCAAACCTGCTAT
>NW_015565416.1:0-208 GCF_001515605.1 Sinocyclocheilus anshuiensis | reverse complement strand
GTGCGTAAGCTTCTTTTCCACCTCGACAAAGGGCGTTGACTGCGCTTTTGGAGTCACCCTGTTCAGCTGCATTAACGTAGTGCTCGGGCTCATCGTCTCGCTGTCAAAGTCCGGGTTTTTCGCCGTCGCATAAATTTGACTTAGTCTAAAATATCCAGGGACAGGAATCTCGGGACTATCAACGGAACATGTTTCGGGAATCAGGTTG
>NW_015565415.1:0-208 GCF_001515605.1 Sinocyclocheilus anshuiensis | reverse complement strand
TGGGAATACCGCGGTCGGCGGGCTCGACTGTGGAACGGCCGGCGGGCTTGAGAATGCCGCGGCCAGCGGGCTTGACAGAGGAACGGCCGGCGGGCTTGGGAATACCGCGGTCAGCGGGCTCGACTGTGGAACGGCCGGCGGAGGGGTTCCGGATCGGGATCAAAGGCTCTCCAGACACCGGATGACCGCCTCCTTCCAGTCGAGGTTG
>NW_015565414.1:0-208 GCF_001515605.1 Sinocyclocheilus anshuiensis | reverse complement strand
CCCTGCTCTCGACAGATGGCACCCCGGTTGGGAAACACTGATCTAAAGACCAATCTGACTCAGTTGAGCGAACCTGCATTGCTGCAATTCTTTACCAAACATTGCAAATTTTCACAAACACTATCTGGTTGATAATTAAAGTTAGGGGTATAGTTAAAGACTATGTTTTATATATACAGTGGTGTGAAAAAGTGTTGGCCCCCTTCCT
>NW_015565413.1:0-208 GCF_001515605.1 Sinocyclocheilus anshuiensis | reverse complement strand
CTGCAGTGTTGAGCATTATAACCAATCACACATGATTCTCTTGAGTTTATGAATGCAATATCCGATCAGAGGCGTTTTGATTCATCACTGCGGAGAACTCCAGAGTTGTTCAGTGTGCTCTCTCAGTTTTTAGACTGAAGTCTTGGAGCGCTGTGTTTCTTTATGTTATTTATTCCCAGTTTGAATAACCGTTTTGTTTGTCGTGCTG
>NW_015565412.1:0-208 GCF_001515605.1 Sinocyclocheilus anshuiensis | reverse complement strand
CGGTTTCAGTGACCTGGTGCTGCATTTGCGTGTGGACGAATGGCCTAACTGCGTAGAAAAAGCTGCTGTTTCAAAAATAACCGCGTTCGTGTGGACAGGGCCTTAATTTCACATTTAAAGTTTATTTTTATTATTTAAATAATTCCAAATAATAGTATATAAGGTTTTATGTTTAATATATCAAAACATTATTTATGCATTTGTAACT
>NW_015565411.1:0-208 GCF_001515605.1 Sinocyclocheilus anshuiensis | reverse complement strand
ATCCATCTAGAGTTCACTATGTTATTCAAAATGGGTTCTTGTTCCAGGTGTACCGGACTGACAAAAAGGGACAAAATTACTGCTGGTAATACCTGCTTGTTTGCGACCTGAGTTTTTAAGATATGCACATGACAGCCCACTTAGTGGACATTTGGGTCGACTGAAAACGCTGTTGAGATTGATGGAAGTTGCTTACTGGCCAAGTTTG
>NW_015565410.1:0-208 GCF_001515605.1 Sinocyclocheilus anshuiensis | reverse complement strand
CCCAGATCAGATGGGAACTGGCACTCTAGAAGCAGGCCCCAAAATTAAACATTTCAGCCAGCGGGTCCGGGACAGATTGATAAACGTTATTATTAAAATTTGACAGTTTGTGAACTTGACGAACATAAGTGAACATCATAAGTTCTTTTTATGAGGGAAAATGAATTGAAGTCTTACCTGTCGATGAGTGCTGCCTTTGCCGTGTTTG
>NW_015565409.1:0-208 GCF_001515605.1 Sinocyclocheilus anshuiensis | reverse complement strand
GCTGCGGTTTCTTCCCCCTCTGAGTGAGAGCTCGCTGCTGCAGCTTTCTTTCTCCGAGGAGATTTATATTGTTTGTGTGACCGAGCGGCTCGCGCGCTGCAGAGGCAACATGTGTAGTACATCATTTTTGTTTTTTTGATGTGAATCTTACCACACCAGACCATGTTTACTCGTCTGGTTGTTTGACTGCATTTAATTCTGAGGAATA
>NW_015565408.1:0-208 GCF_001515605.1 Sinocyclocheilus anshuiensis | reverse complement strand
TTGCATAATGTTACATCTCACCCCGGTGGATATCATAATGTTACACCTCACCCCAGGGTATGTTACAACTAACCCGGACTATGGGGTGAATTATAACATTTCACTCCTTGTGTTTGAAACTAAACCATGCATTTTCTGTTTGTGCTGCAAAGATAATAGCTATGTCATTTAATAGCAGACACTTGTAACTAGTTTGAATCACATTTTG
>NW_015565407.1:0-208 GCF_001515605.1 Sinocyclocheilus anshuiensis | reverse complement strand
TGTTTACAACAGCAAAACCACCATACCATGTAAACTCAATAATAACAATATCAATAATATAAATCAGTTTCTAATTCCAGAGTAATTAAAAGGTGCAAATAATATATTCTTTAACTTTTAAACTTAAAATGGTATTTTCTGTTCTGAGCACAGCACTATTAAGAGCCGTGTTCCATGTGCCCCTTTTATACTTTGAGCACCTGCCCCT
>NW_015565406.1:0-208 GCF_001515605.1 Sinocyclocheilus anshuiensis | reverse complement strand
GCTGACCAACGGCGGCGGAGCAGGTGGTGGAGGAGCCCGAGGCGGTGATGGAGAGCCGATGAGCCAGGGCGACGGGGAGGATTCGGCGGTGCTAGGCAGAGCAGATGGGGCCGGCGACCGACGCGAAGGCGTGGATCCGGGAGGCCGCGGTGGAGCTGGAGCAACAGAGGACTGAGGAGGAGCTGAGGGGATGAAGGAGCCTGACGGA
>NW_015565405.1:0-208 GCF_001515605.1 Sinocyclocheilus anshuiensis | reverse complement strand
CAGACTGTTCCTGATGGTCGCTAACATCACCAGCTATCCGGACGATGCGCTCTGCGCTTTCTATGAGGCAAGTCTGAACACCGAGTGCAGAGCGTGGTCGTCCGAAGATGGTCCTCGGGAGCAATTTGCCGCCTTTGTGGAGTGGATTCTGGCGAGAAACAGCTCGCCACTCACCATCGGCCCCGTGGAGGATCTCGCCGGATCCACT
>NW_015565404.1:0-208 GCF_001515605.1 Sinocyclocheilus anshuiensis | reverse complement strand
TTTGGAATAATAACACTTGTTGGATTTGTGCTGGTCAGACGAAGTCTGAGCATTGAAACATACGCAACTGAGATTATTCAGTAAACTCGGCTCCTTTTTATCATCACTTCGTCTCCTGCATCTGCTCTTCTCTGGCTTTGCTCAGTCAACTTCTCAGCTGATTGAAGACTGTTAATACAGTTTTGGGTATTTTGGGTACCAGACAAGA
>NW_015565403.1:0-208 GCF_001515605.1 Sinocyclocheilus anshuiensis | reverse complement strand
ATTTAATTGATGTTCAACAAATAAAAAACAGATATAATACAGATAGATAAAGCTTGGCTTATTGAATATTAGATCCCTTTCTACAAAAGCGCTTTTTGTAAATGAAATGATCACAGATCATATAACTTAGATGTGTTCTGTTTGACAGAAACATGGCTAAAAGCAGATGATTACATTATTTTAAATGAGTCTACCCCCCAAGATTACT
>NW_015565402.1:0-208 GCF_001515605.1 Sinocyclocheilus anshuiensis | reverse complement strand
TCTGACAAGGTTTTGTTTCGTCGTCCATGCCATAGGTGCAGATTTGTGTTTCTGCCGGACGGTGCCCACTGCCCACAACTGCATAACACACACTTGTAGTATCTAAAGAGAGAGAGCATTCAGTTTTGTTGACATAAAACTGGACGTGCCGGCGCCGCTCTCTCTCACTGGCTACGTTTACATGCACAATTTTTGGTTCAATCGGACT
>NW_015565401.1:0-208 GCF_001515605.1 Sinocyclocheilus anshuiensis | reverse complement strand
TGTTTGGATATACTTTAATATTCTTTGTGGGTATTACCAGTTGCAACACAAAAGTTAATATAGTCATTGATTACTTTAGTTCTTTCATCTAATGTTCCATCATGGAAAATTTCCCAGTTTGTACAATCAAAACAAGCTCTTAAGTTCTCTCTGCTTTCATCTTACCATACTCTGATTACTTTCTTTTCCAATTTTCCCCGTTTTAACT
>NW_015565400.1:0-208 GCF_001515605.1 Sinocyclocheilus anshuiensis | reverse complement strand
GAGTAGTAACCAGACGGACATCAGCTGACGGTTCAACTCTTCTTTTACTGATAAAACATAAAACAGTCTTTACAGTGTTTTCGTCCCTTCTTGCCTTTTCTGTTAAATGAATGTAAAGTGCAACGCAATTAGCACATGCTTCAAGTGCATTGATCGACAGAACACTGATCAAACTTAGTGAAAATACAGAAATAATCAAATATACATA
>NW_015565399.1:0-208 GCF_001515605.1 Sinocyclocheilus anshuiensis | reverse complement strand
GGCATAGGACCTAAATACATTGCAGATATGCTCACTGAATATAAATCTAACGGACCACTGAGATCATTAGGATCAAGTCACACAAAACAAGGGGAGTCCGCTTTTAGTTATAATGCTGCCCGCAGTTGGAATCAGCTTCCAGAAGAGATCCGATGTGCTAAAGCATTAGCCACATTTAAATCCAGACTCAAAACTCATATGTTTAGCT
>NW_015565398.1:0-208 GCF_001515605.1 Sinocyclocheilus anshuiensis | reverse complement strand
CGCTGCCCCAGTGTCATATGCGCAGATCTGCTGGCAAATTACAGCATGAAGCCATGCAAGCTCAAGCGCCATTTAGAAATGAAACACCCGACACTCAAAGACAAACCCTTAGATTTTTTCTAATTAAAGTTATCTGGCCTTGAACAGCAGAAATGCAACATCAGCAAACACACATCAGTGTCCAACAGGTGTCTAGAAGCGTCCTACT
>NW_015565397.1:0-208 GCF_001515605.1 Sinocyclocheilus anshuiensis | reverse complement strand
ATTATCAATGGGAAACCCATATGACATAACCAAGTCAAGAGTATGTCCAAGTACATGTGTAGCTTTATCAACATGCTGAATAAAACCAAAAGAGTCCAAAACATGAGTAAACTCAGTGACCATAGGCTTTCCAGGACAGCAGAACTGAACTGCATTCACTACAAAATTAAGAACTACATTCGATTTTTATTGACTGAACGCAAGCGCT
>NW_015565396.1:0-208 GCF_001515605.1 Sinocyclocheilus anshuiensis | reverse complement strand
CTCCTCTATGAGCATAGGTTCCTCATCAAGCACCACTGTTCTGGATGGAACATGAATTGTTACTGAAGTTCTCAGCATAAAGTCCATTCCCAAAACAAGGCGAGTAGAAAGCCCTGAAATAACAGCAAACCGATGATAGAACCGCTGGCCCATAAAGCCTAGAGTCAACCACGTCATGCCAGATGGGAGACAGGCTGCTCCATCTGCC
>NW_015565395.1:0-208 GCF_001515605.1 Sinocyclocheilus anshuiensis | reverse complement strand
CCCAGTGCCCAGCCCACCATCTCCCCGCTGCGCGGAGCGCATGCCTGAGCCCACCGCTGGCGGAGAGCCCGAGCTCGGAGCCGGAGCTGCAAGTGACATCAGTCAAGGTGCGAGAGCCGACAACAGAGCCCGCCATGATGGAGAATGCCACGGACAGAGAGAACGCGGAGTGGAGCTCCGCCCACTGCACCGTGGCTGAGGGTGAGCT
>NW_015565394.1:0-208 GCF_001515605.1 Sinocyclocheilus anshuiensis | reverse complement strand
CAGACGTCAGGATCGCACTGAAGGTTTCTGTCAGACAAACCGCAGGAAATGAGCCTAAACGTCTAAACACATCACACTATGAAAGGGATCGAGTGTAAGGTTCGACACGCACCTGCAAACAGCGCTCGGTGTTTGATGACTTTGCCCTGTAGCTCCTCCTTGTTGTCAGCGGTTGTCATGGAAACACGCAGCTGCTCCGCCTCCAGCT
>NW_015565393.1:0-208 GCF_001515605.1 Sinocyclocheilus anshuiensis | reverse complement strand
CTGGGGTTGCTCAGGAAAGAGTTGATGTGGTCCATCGTCTGTGGCAATAGGGCAGCAACATTAGTGTGAATGGCTGTGAACCAGGAGTGAGCAGAGGCCCCGTCTTTACACCGCAGCACCACAGTGTGCTGGCCGTCCGGAGAGTGAAGCTCCAGCAGCCTGAAACAAACAGCATCCCTGAAAATATTCCCCATCCCAGTGCTGCGCT
>NW_015565392.1:0-208 GCF_001515605.1 Sinocyclocheilus anshuiensis | reverse complement strand
GGGTCACAGATATCCAGAAGGCGTCACAACAGACCACGCTAATGTTTACATGAATACAGAAAACAACAGAACACTTCTTCTGCTCCAGTGCCGTCTTTGACACTGCATGGTTTCAGGCAAGAAGAATGAAAGGAAGCAAGCAGATCTTTTTGTACAGGCCTACGCTGCAGGTGATTCAATTTGCTGGGAGCGAAACGCAACATCGGCT
>NW_015565391.1:0-208 GCF_001515605.1 Sinocyclocheilus anshuiensis | reverse complement strand
CTACTCTCTAAATGATAGAAAGTTGATTTATACATTGTTAAGAGAAAAGCTTTCCAACATTAAAGATGTTTCTGACTTACAAAATGAAATGCTATTTGCAATGCAGAAAGACAGTTTTTAATGTGTAAGAGGTTCTATGGACAGAAAGATACATTAGAGCTTCATTGCACAGCCTTGTCAGTTTAGAGCTTCTTTGCACAGTAATGCT
>NW_015565390.1:0-208 GCF_001515605.1 Sinocyclocheilus anshuiensis | reverse complement strand
ATTATTCGGGCCATTAATTTGTTGGCGCACTTTGTGCACTTGTAGGATGTCTCTGCCCAGTAATAGAAGAATCTCAGCATCGGAGTCGAGAGGTGGTATTTCCAGTGCTATATGTCTCAGGTGGCTGTGATGGAACGCTGCATCAGGAGTCGGAATCTCTGTACGATTGTTTGGAATCTGATTACATTCTAAAAGAGAAGGGAGAGGT
>NW_015565389.1:0-208 GCF_001515605.1 Sinocyclocheilus anshuiensis | reverse complement strand
ATTGCAGTTTATAAACTATCAATATGTTTTTTTTTCTTCTCAAAAGTGTTAGTGTATGTGTCTCAGTTCTAAATTTATATCTACCAATGCAGACTTTTTTTTTTCTCAGAATTGCGAGGAAAAAAAGTCACACCTTTAGCTTTTAACAAACCATTAGAATTGCACATTTCTATCTCACAACTGCAAATTATAAACTCACAATAAGGCT
>NW_015565388.1:0-207 GCF_001515605.1 Sinocyclocheilus anshuiensis | reverse complement strand
AGAGAGAGAGAGAGAGAGAGAGAGAGAGAGAGAGAGAGAGTCTTTCACAAACACACCATTAAGCACTGTTCACACACCCCAGCCTCACTCAAGACATCATGCCACTTGGCTGGACTTCCATGTATGACAGAATACACAATCATTAACGTCCACTACACGGACACAGACACACACACACAGAGAGAGAGAGAGAGAGAGAGAGAGAGA
>NW_015565387.1:0-208 GCF_001515605.1 Sinocyclocheilus anshuiensis | reverse complement strand
TATATATATCTGTGTGTGCGTGTAATATTATTCCAACTTTAAATACCAGTTTTATATTTTATTTATTATTGACATTTTATAATGTAATTTATTTTATGCATACCAAGCCTGCATTTATTTGATCAATGCAGTAATAATAATAATAATAATAATAATAATAATAAATATATATACATACATACATACATACATACATACATACATATAT
>NW_015565386.1:0-208 GCF_001515605.1 Sinocyclocheilus anshuiensis | reverse complement strand
TTTTCTTTTCCTTGCACATTTTTTCCTCATAAGTGTTTCCAGGTTAATTTCGCCATGTGTCTGTGGCAGTTGCTCAGTAGCGCCCCCTGCTATTTTACAAAGAAAGCACATAAAAAAAAAAACTGATTCAAAAATATTTTTGTGAAACCTGAAGCTTGATGTTCATTTCCATAAAAAATCTTGAATCATTTCTTTAAATTGAACACAA
>NW_015565385.1:0-208 GCF_001515605.1 Sinocyclocheilus anshuiensis | reverse complement strand
ATGAGAAGCTCTCCCAGATACTGAGGCCTGTTCATGCCTTGCTATCCTAAGTACAACTAATATGAAGTACAGCTCTTTCATACCGGTATGTCTCCTGTGTCATGTCCTGTGGGCCTGTAAGCCTTTCTGGGTGTTTAGTTTGCGTGCATGACTTTATTTATGTCTTACTCCTGTTTCTCTCAGCCATGTGTCTGTATTTAGAACTGCT
>NW_015565384.1:0-208 GCF_001515605.1 Sinocyclocheilus anshuiensis | reverse complement strand
AGTCCATACAGTGATTTTTCTAGTTTACACACCAATTTTTCATTGTCTTGAGATTTTACCTTGTAACCCTCTGGCTGTTCTATATAAATCTCACATTCTATTGGCGCATGTAAATATGTAGTTTTTACATCCATCTGATGAACAATCAAATTTTCTTGTACTGCTGCTTTTTGCATCAACACTCTGATACTAGTCATGCTAGCAGTTG
>NW_015565383.1:0-208 GCF_001515605.1 Sinocyclocheilus anshuiensis | reverse complement strand
GCGAGGAAATGCTGGCTGTCTCACAATGAAGAAGATTTATTCTAAACTCTTATCACTGTAATTGTACTGGTTTGTAGGATTGCTAGGCCGTGTGTGCTGTTTGGCTTTACTGAAGATCTATACATGCTGGTCCGATGCTGATTGGTAAAGGAAGCAGTTGCTGTTGTTTTCCTGGTGATGGCTTAAAGATGCCTAACATTTGGGTTAA
>NW_015565381.1:0-208 GCF_001515605.1 Sinocyclocheilus anshuiensis | reverse complement strand
ATCATTATGCTTACTACTATGCACCGACACCAGATGTGCACCAGGGTGTTTTTTTCATACAGCTGAACTGGATAGGACACAGGAAGAACATTTAATGACCTCACAATACGGTGATTTATTTTAACGGTGGAGAAAGTAATTTAAGGAATAATAGAATTGAAATCTCTTTAATATGTAACAATCTTTAAAAATAAAGAAAAACAGTGCT
>NW_015565380.1:0-208 GCF_001515605.1 Sinocyclocheilus anshuiensis | reverse complement strand
GGATAAACTGAGAATCACAGTTTTTTTGTTTAAAATATAGATTGCCATTCTTGCGCAATTCTGAAGAAAATCATGAGGGAAACAAAATAATTTACTAGAGGTTCTGACAAAATGTTCATTGCTTCAGTTTATTAAAAAATACATTAATTTGGATTAAATAATAAAAAAATAATTTTGAATGAAGCATGTCTCATTTATAAAGTCTCGT
>NW_015565379.1:0-208 GCF_001515605.1 Sinocyclocheilus anshuiensis | reverse complement strand
AGAAAAAAGAACAGCATTTATTTGCAATATTTTTTGTAACAAATGTACAAGCGTGTTCATACTATTTCATATAATAATTCTTATTTGTTTTGGTAAGTAGCTACCTAAAAAGTGTGATAACGTACACAATGTGTTCAGCACAATGAGTGTGTTTATTATTATTGTTGCTAGAGGTGTGGTTATGATCACAGTCATAAGTGAAAACTCT
>NW_015565378.1:0-208 GCF_001515605.1 Sinocyclocheilus anshuiensis | reverse complement strand
CACAACACATACGCACGCTTTCCCCTAAGCATAAACAATGCTGATAACACAGATTACGTTCATGCGTGTGCTTTCTCCCCCGAACGTAAACAACGCTGATTACGTCAATTATGCTCTTGGGTACTCTTCAAAATGGCGGAAGACGTAACTCGGGGGAGAAGAATTGTTTTCTTTGTGCTCAAAAAGTATTCTCGTAGCTTCGCAAAAC
>NW_015565377.1:0-208 GCF_001515605.1 Sinocyclocheilus anshuiensis | reverse complement strand
TTAATTGTAATAAGCTAGGTGTTTATAAATTTGTTCAAGCTTGAGAGCCTTTATTTTCTAATATATATTTCTGAAATTCCCAGAAGGATTTCAACATCATATATGAAAACACAAAACAAAACAAAAAAAAAACTTGCGTTTGCTTGTGTTTAAATTCAAACAGCACACTGACTAAACCTGCTTGGTTCCAGAGCTATTGAACGGCTCT
>NW_015565376.1:0-208 GCF_001515605.1 Sinocyclocheilus anshuiensis | reverse complement strand
TGGATTCATTTGATGAAAAGTTACAGTAAAGAATTGTTAAAAAAACCTTTCAAATAAATACTGCTGTTTTGTAAGTTCTATTCTAAGAATACTGAAAAATATGGTTTACACAAAAATATTGGGCAGCACAACAAATGTTTCTTGAGCAGCAAATCAGCATATCGGAATGATTTCTGAAGATCATGTGACACTGAAGACTGGAGTAATG
>NW_015565375.1:0-208 GCF_001515605.1 Sinocyclocheilus anshuiensis | reverse complement strand
GCTGAAAATTCAGCTTTGATCACAGGAATAAATTAAATTTTAATAAAAATATTTCATAATATTACTGTCACAATATTACTATTAATATCACAAAATACTGTTTTTGCTTTATTTTGGATCAAATAAATGAGGGCTTGGTGAGCAGAAGAGACTTCTTTAAAATACATTAAAAATCTTACTGATCAAAACCTTTTGACTGGTAGTGTAT
>NW_015565374.1:0-208 GCF_001515605.1 Sinocyclocheilus anshuiensis | reverse complement strand
ATACTGACAAATCTAATAATTGAATCTGCAATTAGGGAAAGTGAACGGAAGAGATCCAGTCTGGGAATGAGCAGGAACAGTTGATTTTTTGTTTGTTCATTTGTTTTTAATATTCAACAGGCAATGTTCTTCTGTATCTAAATGCAAAAATGTTCATAATTGGTTGAATAAAACAGACTACTGGGGAAAAAAATCTGAATATTCATCT
>NW_015565373.1:0-208 GCF_001515605.1 Sinocyclocheilus anshuiensis | reverse complement strand
ATTTGTGCTGCAAAATGCTAAACACAAGCAGCAAAAGTTAAACACCACTAAAGCACAGCTGTCATCGTTTGCACACAACGATTCAAAATTGTTCATTGTTGTTTCTAATGATGTGATCAAACCAACTATACAAAATATGAGCCAGTTCAGAGTGCACAAGTGACACAGGTGACTGAATGATGATACGAACAATAGATGGAAACAATCT
>NW_015565372.1:0-208 GCF_001515605.1 Sinocyclocheilus anshuiensis | reverse complement strand
AGTCGTTAAGTGTGTTGTGTAGTGGACTGACTCAGTCATTAGGTTTGTGCTCCTTTACAATTGTCAAAGAATAAAATCTGCTCCAGTCGATGGAAACAGTCGTTAAGTGTGTTGAGGTTAGTCTTAGAATGTTTCAGCAAGTCGTGTAGTGTGTCCCTGGCTTAGTAGCACTTAAAGCATGGCTACGTGCGATTGCGTTAAGTGCATT
>NW_015565371.1:0-208 GCF_001515605.1 Sinocyclocheilus anshuiensis | reverse complement strand
TGACCCAGCTGCTGGTAGCAGCCCCTTGGCCCATTCCGTTGAGACGGGATCTCCTATCTCAAGCGGACGGAACAATATAGCACCCTCGGCCCGAGCTGTGAGCCCTGCACCTTTGGCCTCTCGACGGTAGCCTACAAGCCTTCCAGAGCGAGTTTTAAACACTATTTCGGAGGCTAGAGCCCCGTCTACGAGATGCCTCTACGCCCTT
>NW_015565370.1:0-208 GCF_001515605.1 Sinocyclocheilus anshuiensis | reverse complement strand
TGACTCGGGAACGGCTGGCGGACTTCACTGAGGAACGGCCGGCGGGCTTGACTGAGGAACGGCCGGCAGGCTTGACAATGCCGCGGCCGGCGGGCTTAACTTAGAGGAACGGCCGGCGGACTTGACGGCGGGCTGGTCCCTGGCTCGGGGCCGGACGCTCTCAAGACACCGGAGGATCCCTTCCCTCCAGCTTAGTCCCGTGGTGTCT
>NW_015565369.1:0-208 GCF_001515605.1 Sinocyclocheilus anshuiensis | reverse complement strand
TACAATTAGTGCCCAAAAATCATTGCAAAAAAATAAAAAAATAAAAAAATAAATAAATTGGGAGCAACCTAAAAATTCTAGTTAATCAGTCTATGATAAAGATGTATGTGGATGAAAAAATGAAATTTTATGACTCAGTATGTCCCAATACTGGCATACTTTCTACCTACTCAAAAGAATGTACTTGGTCATTACAGCACGTTTATGT
>NW_015565368.1:0-208 GCF_001515605.1 Sinocyclocheilus anshuiensis | reverse complement strand
TGACAGGCAAGTTGAAGAAGTTTTAAAAGACCCAAATTTGACGAAACAGTATGGTGTAAAAGGCAGATGTGTTTTAAATGAGCTTGACCATTTTCACTCGGTCACTGGTTTTCCACCTGACATCCTGCATGATCTCTTGGAGGGTGTCATACCCGTTGAAATCGCACTCTGCCTCAATGCTTTAATTAACAAAAAGTACATCACCCTT
>NW_015565367.1:0-208 GCF_001515605.1 Sinocyclocheilus anshuiensis | reverse complement strand
TCCACCTATGTATTAAACAGGGATCAGAGAGCTGGTGAAGACTAGGGCAAGTGCTGACCAGTTCCCTTACACAAATTAAAGTGACAGAAGTGAGCTGACTCATTATAGGATGCAAATGAGAATCAAAGAGGCAGATGTGAGAAAGAGCCCTAGAGGACTGTGTGTTGGTCTGTGCATGGTAGTTTAACTTAACATTTTTTCCCTTTCT
>NW_015565366.1:0-208 GCF_001515605.1 Sinocyclocheilus anshuiensis | reverse complement strand
CTTATGACCTGTTTATTAAAACAGCCTGCGCTTTAAGTGGATTACCCTTCGAGCGCTGAATATATCGTACATCTAAAGTACTGATGCACACTCTAGCTGAGGAGAATTTTTCCTGGGATGTATTGCTTTCCTTAACCAAACTAAATGCCATGTACTAGCAGCCGAACTGCTAGTACTAGTTATTGCTTGGGTTTAAAAGCCTGAGGGT
>NW_015565365.1:0-208 GCF_001515605.1 Sinocyclocheilus anshuiensis | reverse complement strand
TCAAACCTCATAACTCCACCCGCCTCTATTCAGAATGTAGCGCCGCGACGTGCATTCTGAAGACAGACATCCACTTCTTCACAATGTAAGGCTAAATAAAGAACTGATTTTTGAATAAGTTCAGAGTTTTCTTTACTCAAGAAACTGTCGGTGAAGACTGAAGTTTTTGTGTGTTTGAAGAGTGGAGAAGAGTCTAAGCATTTGCCAT
>NW_015565364.1:0-208 GCF_001515605.1 Sinocyclocheilus anshuiensis | reverse complement strand
TGACAAGCTAGACACAAAATATTTTCAGGAGATAAAAAGAGATTTCAACATAAAAAAATAGAGCTAATACATAAGTATAAACCGTGATCATCATCATCATGTACTTCATGGACGAATTTTTATCTATGCTAAAAAATAAATGGCCCTTTAAAATCTAGAAATCGCAAGGGATTACAGGAACCCTGGTGTATTTCCTCATAGTCAACAT
>NW_015565363.1:0-208 GCF_001515605.1 Sinocyclocheilus anshuiensis | reverse complement strand
AACAAAAAATGTTTCTGAAGACAATCACCTATTGCACCTTTAAACCATTGTTGTTATTGTTAACTAAAACTATTGTTGGAATCTCAGAAGCGAAGACCAGGAGAATCTTGGGTATCTTCAGCTGGGCACTTTATTGAGAACTTGCTGTGTGGCGCTGCAGTCATCAAAAGTCTGACTAAGGCAGGCATACATTGTATTTTATAGGCAT
>NW_015565362.1:0-208 GCF_001515605.1 Sinocyclocheilus anshuiensis | reverse complement strand
TGGCTTAATGTTTATTATGTATGTGCACAATAAAAAGCATTGGGATACGTTTGTACACAATACAAATCTTTTTTAGGGTTTCTCAAGAACAACAGAACAAGTCAAGTACTTTACATAATCAACATGTGAAATCTCCTTCTTCCTCACTTCTTACAATCATACATCTGAATGTGGTTCTTTCTTTTAGAGGAAACTGCTTTCAAAACAT
>NW_015565361.1:0-208 GCF_001515605.1 Sinocyclocheilus anshuiensis | reverse complement strand
CCCAACTAAAGTCTTTCTTAGGAAATATAAGTCAGACATTGAAGTCAGTTGCTGTTTTTGTCATTCTTCTTCTGAAGACTTCATTCATTTATTTTGGCAATGCTCCTACACAGAACATTTTTGGTCAGATTTTTTAGTGCTTATTCAATCTTATTTTGTAAGGGACTTCTCTTTTTGTTTTAATGATGCTTTCTTTGGATTGTTTGAC
>NW_015565360.1:0-208 GCF_001515605.1 Sinocyclocheilus anshuiensis | reverse complement strand
TGCAGAACCGCGGCTGTCTGGAGTGAGTTAACAATCCTTTGTATCTGGGGAGAGATACGGAACAGATAAAGCAAGGGTTTGAATTTAACATCAAGTTTGAGAAACTTTGTAATCGTGTTTTTATTGCAGGGCTGATGTTGTTGCCAAGGCTTTTCTTGTTCTCGTGAAAGATGAGAGCAAGAACGGAGATGTTCTGATGATTGATCCT
>NW_015565359.1:0-208 GCF_001515605.1 Sinocyclocheilus anshuiensis | reverse complement strand
ATGTTCATATTAACCGTTTAACCGTTAACCGAAAGTAAAAAAAAAGACAGAATAAAACTATCAATTTAAACGGTTTAAAAGTTTTTTTTTTTAATAGTATTATATACTTAAATATAGTACCCCCAAGTATTTCAAGTAAGTTTGCTGCATGGTGAAAGAAAAGTATGCTATACATATTTGTTTACCCACGGGGAAAAATCAACCCAGG
>NW_015565358.1:0-208 GCF_001515605.1 Sinocyclocheilus anshuiensis | reverse complement strand
GCCACCTCTTGGTTATGCGGACAGAGTAGGGAAATCTGAGAGAGTGGTGCCCTATGGAGTTACTTGCAAGCATGGACAGATCATCACCCCCCTCCACCGCCGATCAATGCCAGACTCATCGTCCGCCTGTCATTGGCTCTGGTAATGACTTATTTCCTACCAAAATATTTTGTCAAGCGTCAGTGCAGCGAGTCCCCACTCTCGGCAT
>NW_015565357.1:0-208 GCF_001515605.1 Sinocyclocheilus anshuiensis | reverse complement strand
AAAAGTGCTGTTTTGTTTTGTTTTATTTCTGTTTTGATTTATTTTGTTCCATTATTATTAATATTTGTTTTTTCTCTCCCTTGAAGTGGAATTGTGGTGCTTAGAGATCTAAAATCTTGTCTATATTATATTAACATTACCTCATTAAAAACGAAGAAAGTTGCATACAACTTTTCCTGTAGTGTTGCCTTTGTTAGTTTCCCCGTGG
>NW_015565356.1:0-208 GCF_001515605.1 Sinocyclocheilus anshuiensis | reverse complement strand
GTGTCATAATTTTCACAGTCTGCTGAAATTCTATTCAGTTATTTGATAAAAATACTAAATAAAAAAATTAAAATACATTAAATTTTTTACTCATTTCAAATAATATAAACATTATTTAGCTGTGTAAGGTTTGGCATTTTTAAAATTCTTTTTATTTGATAAGTTTTAGTCTATTTTGTCCATTTTCCATTCATTGATTTTACATTTT
>NW_015565355.1:0-208 GCF_001515605.1 Sinocyclocheilus anshuiensis | reverse complement strand
CAATCCACCCCACCACATCCAGCCATGAAGTCCAGACCCATCACCGACACCATTTAACACCCTACCATCAGCATGGAGCTGAACATGACTCCCCTCCTGTTTATCATCACTTACCTTAGTTCTACAAACTTCTTGTACACTACACTTATAGGTTTATTGTGACTTTTTAATAGGTTTGCATTTCTTTAATAATTTTAATTATGCCAAT
>NW_015565354.1:0-208 GCF_001515605.1 Sinocyclocheilus anshuiensis | reverse complement strand
TAATGCATTACTTTTAAAAGTAACTTTCCCCAACACTGTCTATTATACATAACGTTAATATTTAGGTATTTATGATTTATATTTGGTATTCAATTATATTCTTATTATTATTATATTTGTACCTAATATTTAATAGATTATACTTTCATGAAAACATTAGCAATTTGTAAAAATTGCCATTACACAGTTTGTGTTTGTTGTTCTCGTT
>NW_015565353.1:0-208 GCF_001515605.1 Sinocyclocheilus anshuiensis | reverse complement strand
ATGGATCCTCGACCTCCCACACCCGCAGAAGTCCTGGAGGAGCTCGTAAACGCCCGAAGCAGGGAAGCAGGCTTCCCTGCTTCCTCCGGCAACCCCTCAATCTGCCTCTGTCAGTCCCATGGCCATGCCTGCTTCATACGCAGGTGATGCAGCTGAGTGTGGTGGCTTCCTCCTGCAAGTGGCCTTGTTCATTGAGATGCAGCCGCAG
>NW_015565352.1:0-208 GCF_001515605.1 Sinocyclocheilus anshuiensis | reverse complement strand
GTGCAGTTGGTAATTTTGTCCACATTTAAAAAGCTTTATATTTGAAGTAAATAATAGCACATCAGCGCAGGAATCCACACACCAAACAAATGCAAAGATCAAGGTCCATGGCATTTTAATTTTTTTTTTTTTTTTTCACATTTCATTTATTGGATCTATGCACCCAATAATATTTTTGCATTTATAAATTGGCACCGAATTTTTTCAT
>NW_015565351.1:0-208 GCF_001515605.1 Sinocyclocheilus anshuiensis | reverse complement strand
AAAAGGAATGAGAAGAGCCTGTCTGGGCTGTTACAGCAAATCACCTGTGCAAAGAAGAACAGGTCACAAGCTTCAGGAGGACATGCAATGCCATCAATCCAAGAAAAACTTGACTATACTTGTCAAAAAAATACTTGTCCCTTCCTGCAATCAGTGCTGATTTTGACCCACTGGCTTGGTGGAAGGCACATGTGGAAGAAATGCCAAT
>NW_015565350.1:0-208 GCF_001515605.1 Sinocyclocheilus anshuiensis | reverse complement strand
TGGGTTTGGAACGACATGAGGGTGAGTAATTAATGACAGAATTAATGTAATTCAATTATTTAATTTGGTTGATTTAATGAAATCAGTTAATTTAATTCAATCATTTAATTTAATAAAATAAAACCATAAAAAAGTTTAAAAAAAAAGTAAGATTTAGAGATAAATAAAGTACAACAAGTAAACTAACAAGAAGATAATACAGTTAAAT
>NW_015565349.1:0-208 GCF_001515605.1 Sinocyclocheilus anshuiensis | reverse complement strand
AATTCTGACTTTTTTTCTCACTGTTCTGACTTTTTTCTCGCAATTCATTTTTTCTTTCTCGCAATTCTGGCTTTTTTTCTGACAGATTTGACTTTTTTCTCGCAATTGATTTTTTTCTCTCACAATTTTGACTTTTTTTCTCACAATTCTTATTTTTTCCTCGCAATTCTGACTTTTTTTCTCACAGTTCTGACTTTTTTCTCACAAT
>NW_015565348.1:0-208 GCF_001515605.1 Sinocyclocheilus anshuiensis | reverse complement strand
TGCTGCGAGATCTCTTCCACGTCAATCTTACCATTTAAATTAGCCTCAGACAATTTCTGATACCTGGAAGTAACAGAAACACGGAAGTATGTTGACCTCTTTAAGCATAATTTCATTGCAATTTTGGAGAAAACAAAACAGAATCTTGCTACTGTAAGTGGACAACTGTCCCACTTTCTCTTGCAGACAGAATCAATACTATAAAAAT
>NW_015565347.1:0-208 GCF_001515605.1 Sinocyclocheilus anshuiensis | reverse complement strand
AGTGAAGCAGTGAAATATCAGATCTACCATTAATGGATTTTTAGGCATTTATGTTGGTGATTTAAGTGTTATTAAAGATGAAGAATAAGCATTTTAAGTGTTATTAAAGATGAAGAATATTGATATGGAATGGTATAATTGTAGTTCTTGAAAAAGATAAGTGTAATTTCTACATTCTCAAATATTTTGATTGAAATGTAACAAAAAT
>NW_015565346.1:0-208 GCF_001515605.1 Sinocyclocheilus anshuiensis | reverse complement strand
TAGCAATTTATATTAAAATGATTTTTAATTGACCTTATAAATATATTGAAATTGCATTTTACACAGGCAGTGTGTAAAAATGAATAAATGATGTTTTACATTTAAAAAAATAAACATTATTAAAAAATAATTGAAAAATATTTCTATTTATATATGAAAATTGATAATAACAAAAATATGTGTGTGTGTATATATATATATATAAAAT
>NW_015565345.1:0-208 GCF_001515605.1 Sinocyclocheilus anshuiensis | reverse complement strand
AATTACATGTTTAGGGCCCTGTGAAATGTTTTATTTTTTCTCACCATATTATTTATATTTTGTATTGTTACCAAATTCTGTGTTTTAGCATGACTAAGTAGCCTTGTGATTTTTTTTATTTTATTTTTTTATTTACATTTTTCTTGTTATCAAATGAAGGCAAAAAACATTAATTTAATTGATCATTTATCTTTTAATTATTGAAAAT
>NW_015565344.1:0-208 GCF_001515605.1 Sinocyclocheilus anshuiensis | reverse complement strand
TCCAGACAGTGTGCGTGAAAGAAATAAACCTTTGTGACTAATGACGTTTGTTATGCAAAGGGCTCTGCTCCCTTCTGCTTTATGTGTGTGTCCCTGCGCATGTAAATAAATATTAAAAATTACTTGAGCTTTTATCAACTCCTTAGGCTCCTGACACTTATTTCATGCATAATGACTTTCCCCTCCACAAGATTTTCCTGTTATCTCT
>NW_015565343.1:0-208 GCF_001515605.1 Sinocyclocheilus anshuiensis | reverse complement strand
ATATATATATACACACACACACACACACATATATATATATATACAGTATATATATACACACACACACACACACACATACAGTATATATGTATATATATATATATACATACATACATACACGCATACATACACACACACACACACACATATGTATATATATATTTAAGAAAACAGATAGAATAGAAAAAGAATAGAGCAAGCTAGTGTT
>NW_015565342.1:0-208 GCF_001515605.1 Sinocyclocheilus anshuiensis | reverse complement strand
TCTGAAGAAAGAAAACCAAAATATTGAATGTCACAGATTATTGTTGTTGTTTTTTTGACACATGCAGCAAAGATTGCTGAAGTCAGCAGATTTTACTAATAGAGCTACCAATCTTTATGTAAAAATAAAATAACAATGCTGCCATCTTTCTAATTCCCTTGTAATTTGGCTGATAAATCTTCATTTTGACCCCCCTCTACAAAATCAT
>NW_015565341.1:0-208 GCF_001515605.1 Sinocyclocheilus anshuiensis | reverse complement strand
GAATCTACATTCCCTCCAGAAGTCTGAGATCCGCTAGTGAGCGACACCTTGTAACTTGGTATTACAAGCACTTCCTGTGTCTACTTGCCTCTGTACGATGAATCACTTGGTGTATTATTCCCCAACTGTAAGTCGCTTTAGATAAATGCGTCTGCTAAATGAATAAATGTAAATATGTGAGAATGGGAGTATGCCAGTGAGAATGTTG
>NW_015565340.1:0-208 GCF_001515605.1 Sinocyclocheilus anshuiensis | reverse complement strand
GCTCACTTAAGTTACAAAAAAGTCACTGTTTATGTATATGTGCCATGCCTATATATTTACGGTTTAGTTTTTCTTCTGAATGTATGTTGATTTTGAGCATTTGCACGTGCATTTTGTTTGAGGGGCTAAACTAGCTCTGTGTAATTGTCCAAAGTGATCTCTGGGAATTAGGGATATGCCGGTATCAAATTTTCATGTTGCGATTAAT
>NW_015565339.1:0-208 GCF_001515605.1 Sinocyclocheilus anshuiensis | reverse complement strand
ACTAGCATCTTGACTAACATTATAAGTGGAGCTATTATAATCCATTTAATTCACAAATACATTCCATTTCAAAACTCATTCAATTATATTGCCAAACATACACAGAACATGTTTTTTTCAAGCCAAATAAGTCCAAAGATTGTATTTTTTGTGTATTTAATTCAAGAAAGAACCAGTCTGTCTGATTACAATAAATAATAATTTAAAT
>NW_015565338.1:0-208 GCF_001515605.1 Sinocyclocheilus anshuiensis | reverse complement strand
CCCATAGTGGGCTAGATTGTAACAACAGAACTCTTTGTATTTGACTTTAACTCACATAATCTGTGATTAGGCACTTTTATGACTTTGAGGGGACCCCATAGCAAATTCAGTGCACAGGGCCGGGATTCCTAGCGATATTCATTGATTTTAGATCAAAAACTCAGAATTGATTGGGTAAAAATAATAAACAGATTATCATAAGGCTGCT
>NW_015565337.1:0-208 GCF_001515605.1 Sinocyclocheilus anshuiensis | reverse complement strand
TTCCTTGCTTTAAAAGAAAATAAAGATCTATTTCTGTAGTAAAACCTCAATTTGAACTTAAGTTTTGAAATTAATTTATCAATATGTAGCTTAAAAGTTAACTGACTATCAAATAGGATGCCCAGGTACTTATAACTTACAACATATTCAATTTTTGTTCCCTGGAAGGATATAATGTCAGGAAGATTACTTGGTACAACTTTAGAAT
>NW_015565336.1:0-208 GCF_001515605.1 Sinocyclocheilus anshuiensis | reverse complement strand
AGAAAATCATTGCCAGCAGTAACCATGTGCTATTCCAATGATGATATCTGACTTCCAAAAGTGCTGTTCACGGACACATTTTAACTTTTGCAATTGACGTTTTGGAAGCCAGACATATTCGTTGGAATTGCATGTACTTACACTGCTGATAATAAGGTTCTTAAGGGAAAAATGTACATCACATAAACAACAGTGGTAACAGCCTAAT
>NW_015565335.1:0-208 GCF_001515605.1 Sinocyclocheilus anshuiensis | reverse complement strand
CACAGATTCCCTTTCTGGGGAGTCATATGTGACTGTGTCATATGTGAAGCCTGTTCTCCAGCTGCTGAGAACAAAATTACCGAGTGCTAATGAACAGGACACTCAACTCACTAAAGACTTTATGACCAAAATCATGGCATACCTTGATGAAAAATATGCAGAGCAGGTCACTGATGACCTACTCGATGTGGCTACTTTAGTTGACCCG
>NW_015565334.1:0-208 GCF_001515605.1 Sinocyclocheilus anshuiensis | reverse complement strand
TCCGTCGCATTCACAATACGTGAAATCCCTAAAGAGTCGACTAGAGGAAAGCTACAGAGTTGCTACTCATAATTAAAAAAAAATTAGCTGATCAGAATAAAAGACGGTTTGACAGGAATGTAAATGCCTCTGCACTTGAACCGGGTGATCGGGTCCTGGTGCGAAATGTCAAATTGAGAGGGAAACACAAGTTATCGGACAAGTGGGA
>NW_015565333.1:0-208 GCF_001515605.1 Sinocyclocheilus anshuiensis | reverse complement strand
TTTGAAAAGCTTGTGTGAACTTGTATGACCATGGCAGGCTTAAAGCATCTTTTGTTAATGCAAAAGCTTTTATTTTTTGATTTGAGTAATGTGTATTAAGACTACTCTAAAGTATTTATTTCCTCAGGTTGTTACTTTGGTTCATAAGTTATGTAGTGTCCTGGGTGACTACAAGCCTTTATTAATTTATTATTACAGTTATTTTAAT
>NW_015565332.1:0-208 GCF_001515605.1 Sinocyclocheilus anshuiensis | reverse complement strand
GAAAAGAGTTAGATGGTCCCATAAAACTTCTTTAGCTTTTCAACACGGTAAGTATCACATTGACTCGGGTTGTCAAGCATTACCACTTTGTAATTGACATTATTCACCCTTTTCATGTTTTTTGCAGGACCTTTCCATCTTGGGGCTAACTTGGCCATGAAAGAATCTGCAGCGCGAGATAGAGGGTGAGTGAGGATCCAAACCAGAT
>NW_015565331.1:0-208 GCF_001515605.1 Sinocyclocheilus anshuiensis | reverse complement strand
TTTCCTTTATAATTAGCTTATTTTAAATTGTATTTTTAGTTTGTAAATACATTATTTTTGTACATAGACGTTTTTATTGTACATTAATTATTATAAATAATGTATTCATGTTTATAAATGTTAATATTAATGTTTTATATTATTATTATTTTTTTTAATTTAATGTGTGTGTGTGTGTCTGTGTGTGTGTGTATATATATATATATAT
>NW_015565330.1:0-208 GCF_001515605.1 Sinocyclocheilus anshuiensis | reverse complement strand
GAAAAGAGTTAGATGGTCCCATAAAACTTCTTTAGCTTTTCAACATGGTAAGTATCACATTGACTCGGGTTGTCAAGCATTACCACTTTGTAATTGACATTATTCACCCTTTTCATAATTTTTGCAGGACCTTGCCATCTTGGGGCTAACTTGGCCATGAAAAAATCTGCAGCGCGAGATAGAGGGTGAGTGAGGATCCAAACCAGAT
>NW_015565329.1:0-208 GCF_001515605.1 Sinocyclocheilus anshuiensis | reverse complement strand
GACAATGGACATTTTTTACAACCTTCCATTTTATCCCTAATGGCAGAAAAGGTCATTGCATGTCCAAAATTAACTTTCTTTTTCTAATAACCTTTTACATCAGTGAGCCAGAGGCATGAGACCAGTGTCTATCAATAGAGGGGGACAATGGATATTTTTTACAACATGTCCAAAATGTACCTTATTTTTGTAATAACTTTCGTCAGCA
>NW_015565328.1:0-208 GCF_001515605.1 Sinocyclocheilus anshuiensis | reverse complement strand
CCTTGTCTTTTATTTCTGACATATGTTCATAATTCAATTTTTTGGATATAAGTATGGCCACTCCTCTTTTGCGTACAGATTTATAGGATGCAAAGTATACCTCCTTAAAACCCATTTTTTTTAGTTTTGAATGTTCTGCATCATTTAGTTGGGTTTCCTGTAAAAACACAACCTCTGCTCTAGCCTTCTTTAATTTGGACAGAATCTT
>NW_015565327.1:0-208 GCF_001515605.1 Sinocyclocheilus anshuiensis | reverse complement strand
TGTTTAGGCCAGCAGAGAAGGCTTTGCTGGCCCTGACGGCCCACCGCTGGTACGTATGCTGGAAGGAATCAGTGAGAGACTGATGCTTTTTGGATGACTGTATTACCTGCACTGCTGTCCTGGTTGCAGATAATGATATTTCTGGGTGATGGCGCCGCAGATATGCAGCAAATTCGGCGAGAGAAAAAACACATGGAAATTATTTTAG
>NW_015565326.1:0-208 GCF_001515605.1 Sinocyclocheilus anshuiensis | reverse complement strand
CAGTCACGAGGAGCTGAAGCAGAGCTGTGTGCGTCAGTTCCGCGGTGTGAAGAAGATGGGCGGCGAGGAGTTCTGCCTCCGCTATCAGGAGCAGCTGGAGCAGGAGATCGACGAGGCCTACGCCAGCTTCCTCAAACACAACGACGGGAAGAATATTTTCTTTGCGGCGCGCACGCCGGCCACGCTGTTCGCCGTGATGTTCGTCATG
>NW_015565325.1:0-208 GCF_001515605.1 Sinocyclocheilus anshuiensis | reverse complement strand
AAATTATTCAGACACTTTGACCTGACCATGTTTTGCTTGAGTGTTTTTTTTCTTTACTTGCTAATGCGACCGTTTTACACCACAGATTGAGCAAAAATAAGCATTGCTTGGTAATTGGTCAACAAAGTATTGATAGCTGTCTAAATACTGTCATACTAACAGTTGTCTGAATTTTTGGTTGATTGTAATCTATTACATACCTTTCTAT
>NW_015565324.1:0-208 GCF_001515605.1 Sinocyclocheilus anshuiensis | reverse complement strand
ATTTGTAATTCACTCATCCATGTGCAGTGTTATTTTAATATATGTATTAATATAATATCATATATAAGCTTAAATTATATGTATTTTTATTTTGTTTTAGTGATTTTAGTACAACATATTTCAGTTAGTTGCAAAGGAAAGATTTCTATTTTTAAGTTCAGGTTTTTCATGTAATATTTTAGTATTTATTTATTTTAATTAACAAAAA
>NW_015565323.1:0-208 GCF_001515605.1 Sinocyclocheilus anshuiensis | reverse complement strand
TTTATTACACAACTTCAATGGGTGTGTCTTGTTACAGATTAGACAGACATTTTGATGGTGGTTTTAGCCACAGAAAAATAGTCTTTTGTGAGTTGGCACCGCGTGGAGGATGGAACAAAACCTTGTCTGAGCTGTAAGGGGTAACGGTAACATAATACGTTGATCGTAGGCTGCTTTTAATTGAACATTTATTTATAAAACAAAATAT
>NW_015565322.1:0-208 GCF_001515605.1 Sinocyclocheilus anshuiensis | reverse complement strand
TTTTTTTTTTTTTTTTAGATAGGCTATCTCTGGCTATCGTCCATATACACGTGTCATCGTCCGCACAACTCGAGTATTTCACACGTAGGCCTATAGTGTGAGCAGATAAATCGTGCTCGACAGTCGGACCGTACAGTGTCAGCACGTAAATTGTGAGCTTTGACTTTACATCGCATGCGATCTGCTCTTACAGTGTGAGTTGGTACCT
>NW_015565321.1:0-208 GCF_001515605.1 Sinocyclocheilus anshuiensis | reverse complement strand
TCACTAGATTTGCTTGGTTAGTTGCATGAAATCTTTGTACGACACTGAGTTTTAAAATACGTTATTCGTAAGTAAAGCATCTGTGAAATATGTACTTTTTCCACAACATGTTCCATTATATTTAGTGTTTTTTGTATGTTTTTGCATGCTCTAGGCAAGCATTGTCATTTGCATTATTTATTTTTCCATTCCAGTCTAATATTGTCTA
>NW_015565320.1:0-208 GCF_001515605.1 Sinocyclocheilus anshuiensis | reverse complement strand
TCACTAGATTTGCTTGGTTAGTTGCATGAAATCTTTGTACGACACGGAGTTTTAAAATACGTTATTCGTAAGTAAAGCATCTGTGAAATATGTAATTTTTCCACAACATGTTCCATTATATTTAGTGTTTTTTGTATGTTTTTGCATGCTCTAGGCAAGCATCGTCATTTGCATTATTTATTTTTCCATTCCAGTCTAATATTGTCTA
>NW_015565319.1:0-208 GCF_001515605.1 Sinocyclocheilus anshuiensis | reverse complement strand
TATTTTTTTTTATTTTTTTTTCCATTCATTAAAAATAAAAACAGTTTAAACAAATTTATACACACACAATCAAACGTTTTAAGATTTTAAGAATAATTAAGATTTTAAAAGAAGCTTCTTATGCTCGCCAAGGCTGCATAAGAAATGTTTCAATGATTTCTCTACACTGAAGACTGGAGTAATGATGCTGAAAATTCAGCTTAGCATC
>NW_015565318.1:0-208 GCF_001515605.1 Sinocyclocheilus anshuiensis | reverse complement strand
TAATAGTTTGGTTTATGTAGAACAGAGATAAGTTAACAAAAAAGTTTGACTCTTCTGGCTAACCAGTTGATGGAGGAATACAGTGACAATTAGTTCTAATGAAATTAAATATAGCAGCTAAAATTAATGTTATGAACAACAAAATTGTAATATGAGCTATGGAACTGTTTATAAACACCTGTCAAGTCAAGTCAAATCAAATTAATAT
>NW_015565317.1:0-207 GCF_001515605.1 Sinocyclocheilus anshuiensis | reverse complement strand
TGTGTGTGTGTGTGTGTGTGTGTGTTCTGTCACCTGCTTGCTCTGATCTCTGTTGTTTTTGGATAAATTTGAATTCACTCCCCACTAATTTATTTCCCTTCATTTCTCTTTCTCTCTCTCAAGCTGCTAATACCGCCGGACACGTGAGATGGAGAATGGTTAAAATATGATAACGAAAGATAGATAATAAAATAAATACGGACAGAA
>NW_015565316.1:0-208 GCF_001515605.1 Sinocyclocheilus anshuiensis | reverse complement strand
AGCGGATTTAAATCAAGTTTGAGGTTTCTTTCTTTCTTTTTTTTTTGATTAATAGTCATGGAAGCGTCAAACAAATCAGTAATTTTTTGCAACTTATGCCATCATATTTCAACAAAGGTGTTTGTGTGAATTCATAACTTCTGAATTCAAAATGAAATATATATTTTTTTTTTTTTATTTCTTTTTTGTTAACATTATGGTTAAAAAA
>NW_015565315.1:0-208 GCF_001515605.1 Sinocyclocheilus anshuiensis | reverse complement strand
TCTGTAATTAGTTTAATTTAAGAACAATAGAAGTCGATTGGATGCTCCACCATGGTATAAAGCACACATGATGATGACGTCATTGGACCTTTTATTGTCTTTGATTTACCTCAAAGTGACAGATATCTAACACATTTTAAATCTCCTCTCTCAAATGAAATAAATGAAATAAAATCTGAATGTTTGGGCAAACAGTAATAATATATAT
>NW_015565314.1:0-208 GCF_001515605.1 Sinocyclocheilus anshuiensis | reverse complement strand
TCTTGAGGCAGTTCAGCACCGACTGAGCACGTTCCTGGGTGAGGCATGCCATCTGGTTGACCGAATCCAACTCCATGCCGAGAAAAGAGATCCCCTGCGTTGGCACGAGTTTGCTCTTTTCCCAGTTGACCCGAAGACCGAACTGGCTGAGGTGTCTGAGCATCAGGTCCCTGTGTGCGCACAACTGATCGCGAGACTGTGCGAGTAT
>NW_015565313.1:0-208 GCF_001515605.1 Sinocyclocheilus anshuiensis | reverse complement strand
TGACACAGCTCAAAACCTGATGGAGCGTGACTGGTGTTCTGGCGCAGCTAGGGATAAGCAACTGGAGTGCGACTGCGCCGCAGGGGAAACCTGTTTGTAAAAGACGTCATAGAGAGATTTTCTTTTCTGGCTAGACCGTCATTACTACTGTTTGTTTGTAATAACAATTTGATCATTTTCTTCACTACTTCAATGTATGAATGTATAT
>NW_015565312.1:0-208 GCF_001515605.1 Sinocyclocheilus anshuiensis | reverse complement strand
TCTAAACTGAACTTTTAAATTATGAAATGTATTAAATTATTCAATTACAAAAGAGTGAAATGGGTAATGATACCCACTTAGCTTTATATTTGAAATGCATTTTAACATTCAATACACCTTAATTGCAACTTACTAGGTTATATTTTTGTTTACACGTGGTTACAATATGTTTACTGTAGTGGTAACCATGGAAATCTACAAATAGTAT
>NW_015565311.1:0-208 GCF_001515605.1 Sinocyclocheilus anshuiensis | reverse complement strand
GCTGAATTTTCAGCAGGTTTCTTAATATCAGTAATGAAAACAGTTGTGCTGTTAATATTTTTGTGGAAAAAGTAATCTTCCAGTTTTCAGGATTATTTGATGAACAGAAAGTTCAAAAGAACAGCATATATTTGAAATAAAACTATTTTGTAGCATTATAAATATCTTTATTGACACTTTCAATTAATTTAATGTCCCTTTGCTCAAT
>NW_015565310.1:0-204 GCF_001515605.1 Sinocyclocheilus anshuiensis | reverse complement strand
GTGTGTGTGTGTGTGTGTGTGTGTGTGTGTGTGTGTGATGGCAGCTCTCTTCTGCTTTGAAGTAGCTGACCATAGCACACTCTGTATTAAAGAGGAAAAACACTGGATGCCGTGAGCTTTTTCATGTCACATATCATATATGCCTTTCACATGTTCATATACAGCCTCTGTTTCCATGCGATTCTACAACCTTCTCAATGTGTA
>NW_015565309.1:0-208 GCF_001515605.1 Sinocyclocheilus anshuiensis | reverse complement strand
GAAGAGATAAAATAGACACTGTCAGTTTCTGCACATATAAAACTACAACATGTTAATAATGTAACCATTTTATTGCTCTGAATGTATTTATTAGAAAATCAAATAATATTTGGTTATTCTGTGCCCTAGTGTAGTTATTTACTTGTAGTTGTCAATGAAGATGGGTGTCATTAAATTTCTGTGTTTATGCTTTAATTCTTACTATTAT
>NW_015565308.1:0-208 GCF_001515605.1 Sinocyclocheilus anshuiensis | reverse complement strand
CCCGTGCTACTTATGACTGGTTTTGTGCTCCAGGGTCACATATTTTGACCTCTCTATTTAGTTGGTTACAGTTTACTTTTCGAATATACTAATCATTTTTAGGGTTGACGGTCATAGTTAAAAGATACATATAAACAAATAATTTACATGAAATTGGAAATGAAATCGTTGAAAAGGGTATTTATTTATTTACTTTTCCTTTTTTTAT
>NW_015565307.1:0-208 GCF_001515605.1 Sinocyclocheilus anshuiensis | reverse complement strand
ACACACCCTCTGAAGGGAAAAGAAGGATTCTTTATCTCCTCTCTATGGGGAAGTCGTCCCATTGGGACATGTTTTGACTCTTTCTTTTGTTCATAGCGAAGACCGATGATTACATTAAAATGCTTCAAAAAGTATGTGTTGTTGCTTCTTTTTGATGTTTCTAAGGATAAAAGGAAAAGATAAAGGTGGCTTTGTGATCAGCAGTTAT
>NW_015565306.1:0-208 GCF_001515605.1 Sinocyclocheilus anshuiensis | reverse complement strand
TTAGGGTAAATTGTACTTATTTTGTCTTCTGGGAAACATGTAATTGTTTATGTAGCTACTGAAGTGCAGTACTAAATAAAAAAATAAAAGTATTATCTTTAAACAAAATTTACACACCATCATCCGGTTCAAAAGTGTACACCCTCTGGCTCTTAATGCACCATGTTTCCTTCTTGAGCATCAGTAAATATTTTCACCTTTTGTAATA
>NW_015565305.1:0-208 GCF_001515605.1 Sinocyclocheilus anshuiensis | reverse complement strand
TGACACTCGAAAACTTTGTGCCTCTGCTGCAGCGAAGTCTGAAAGATGAATCTTCAGTCACATGTAAAATGGCCTGTGCTGCTATTAGGGTGAGAATATATATATATACTGTACATAGATGCTCCTCGGATCATTTTACACATGTAAAATGTCGTAAAATGTCGACTTGGGGGAAGTCGTGGCCTAATGGTTAGAGAGTCGGACTCGT
>NW_015565304.1:0-208 GCF_001515605.1 Sinocyclocheilus anshuiensis | reverse complement strand
GGGATTCTCCAGCCATGGCGACGCTGGAGGATGGCAGACCCGCAGAGCTCGCACCGTAATGATGGTGGGCTGAGGGCTAGCAGAGGGGCTGCCAGATGACAGCAGTGGAGGAGGCAGGAGCGGGTTGGAGGGTGGGCATTTGTGAGTCTCCAGGCATTCAGGTCTTAACTCTGGATCGGAAGCTCCCTCTAGGCTGAACACGGGAACA
>NW_015565303.1:0-208 GCF_001515605.1 Sinocyclocheilus anshuiensis | reverse complement strand
TATCACAATGTATGATGGGTAATTACATAAGTTCCGTGAAAAGCAGTAGATGATGTCTGTGGGTGAGCATGTCTTCACCATTCAAAATCAAACCGTGCCTTTTCATTTTATAATGCTGTCTTATTGCTCTTTGTAGTAGGCGCATTTTAACAATGTTTTCCCAACGAATCCTGGACTCCTGCTCAAAATGATAAATTAATAAATTAAT
>NW_015565302.1:0-208 GCF_001515605.1 Sinocyclocheilus anshuiensis | reverse complement strand
CACCTCATCCACTATAACACACTGAAACTCTCTGTTAGGTCTCACTTCGTTTCTGTGGAAGCGCTGTCTCAGAAAATCAGCTGAAAAACTCTGAGTCGTACCGTAGACCACCTGACATTCATAGCACTTCCTCAGCTCTTTATCTTCTGTTTTATTGGTGTTGACGTTGTAGCGAATCAGCTCATGGGGAAATATGAATAATTAATCA
>NW_015565301.1:0-208 GCF_001515605.1 Sinocyclocheilus anshuiensis | reverse complement strand
CGCATGCAAATGAGGCATTTGCTCCGGCTGGATCTGAATGTCAACTAGTCAAAGATGGAGTCTGACGCTGGAAGGCCGTGAGGCGGCGCGTCTTTACATTTGTTCGTTTGTTTCGCAGAGCCGCGCGGTAAGATTTCAGCTTCGCGCTCTCGCAAACGGAGAGTCGTTATGCATTTACCGTTTGAAAAAGGACCGAAGACGAAGGCGT
>NW_015565300.1:0-206 GCF_001515605.1 Sinocyclocheilus anshuiensis | reverse complement strand
GGTATTTACAGTAGGTTGTTATTGAGCGTAGTAAGAAAACATAACTTTACCAGAATATGATGCAATTAGACAATGTCCAGGCGACACAACGGAACCCATGCTGACAGGATGTGAGACAAGATACAGGCTTATGGTCTAGGGACTGAATTGGTCTAAGAAAGATAATATTACAATTCAGTGTGTGTGTGTGTGTGTGTGTGTGTGTG
>NW_015565299.1:0-208 GCF_001515605.1 Sinocyclocheilus anshuiensis | reverse complement strand
TATATATATATATATATATATATAGACACACTCTGAATAAAACAGGCTACAGGCAAAAATAAATAATAAATAAATAAAAAGTCAATTTCCCATCCTGACTGCAAGCTGTATTCATGTGTAGATGAACACGTCTAACTTTGTTCATGAGTTGCACTGTGAGAACATCTCTGTAACGGAGACTCTCATGATCGGGATGGAAGGTCACAGT
>NW_015565298.1:0-208 GCF_001515605.1 Sinocyclocheilus anshuiensis | reverse complement strand
CTGTTGCCATGTGTTTGCTAAGATGTTCTAAGGGGCCGTTCACACCGAATGTGTTTTTCCATTCCAATACGCTACTTTTCCATTTTTTTTCCTATGTAAACATGCGTTAGACAGACATTTATGTCCACTGTGTCTTATGTGACACGCGTCTCGTGTCTTTTGTAGCATCTCGCACGTGAGCGCCGCGTTTTTAACTTTCGTACACAGT
>NW_015565297.1:0-208 GCF_001515605.1 Sinocyclocheilus anshuiensis | reverse complement strand
TCACAGAATGCATCAAGAAAACACAAATACTGTCATTATTTATTACTGAGATTCACATATCATAAAATGCTTTCTAAAACAGTGTTTTAAACATTTTTACGATAGCTGACAGTAGCTTGCGCTAGTTGTGCTAGAGCCACCTGTGCATGAGGTTATGAAGCCGTAGCTATGCAAAGGAGCTGCTTAGTGTGAACTTGTTGCATGTAAT
>NW_015565296.1:0-208 GCF_001515605.1 Sinocyclocheilus anshuiensis | reverse complement strand
ACTTTTATGTGATTAAAGTCGAGTCGAAGTCGACTAGTCGCTGATTACGTCATTAATGTGATAAACAGCTTGTGCACAGCCAGGGCCATCCTTAGCTGACACAGGGCCCGGTGCGAGGTAGGGAGCAGGGCCCCCCTCGTTCTTTTGTCTTTGGGTCATTATATTCCTCACAGATTTCTGCTCGTTCTAAATCAGATACAGATAAAGT
>NW_015565295.1:0-208 GCF_001515605.1 Sinocyclocheilus anshuiensis | reverse complement strand
CTGAGGGGGAAAAAAAAATAATAAAGACAATTTTGGGCGAATTATCTCTTCATTTGGCAGAGCTTATGTTTTTTCCTTAATTACCTTTCTTCTAATAAAGCTGGTATTGTGTGCACTGCAGTGAATATAGTTGGCTCTGGGATGAATTGCTTATGTTCTTCTCATTTTGGATAAAGCATCTGATATATCAGTGAATAAATGTAAATGT
>NW_015565294.1:0-208 GCF_001515605.1 Sinocyclocheilus anshuiensis | reverse complement strand
CGGTGGGAGAACTGAAAAAGAGAGGTGGCAGAGGGGGACGGGGGGAAAGGTTGTAGTCCATTCATCTTTGTGTGTCTTACAGCCTCTGTGGGTAGGAGAAAAGAAAAGGGGGGGTGGAAGCAGGGGTGGGGTAAAAAGAGAACGAGAGACAGCTTAAAACACTGCCTTTATGCTTTTGAGTCCAGGACGACTCCTCTTACATCAAAGT
>NW_015565293.1:0-208 GCF_001515605.1 Sinocyclocheilus anshuiensis | reverse complement strand
TGGTATAGGCGTGCCATAAAGCGCAACCCTGTACTTCTCACGCGCATGCTTACATATCAAGTCTATTTGTTCCTGCTGTGGTGGAGGAGTTTTTAGTTTACGGAACTCACTCAGCATATGAGCAACAAAAGTTGGTAGTGGTTCATCAGGCATTTGCACGCGGTCCAGAATACCTCTCATTATCCGTTCTTGGTTATCTGAAGGCAGA
>NW_015565292.1:0-208 GCF_001515605.1 Sinocyclocheilus anshuiensis | reverse complement strand
TGGAGAAGAGGCAGACATCTTTTCTAGGGGGGATTACTTGAGCATCCAAGGCCAAGTTGAGAAAGTGAGTTATTTTAATGCTGTTAATTAATTATCTGGAAATAAATCTGCATTACTCTGTTGCTTAAATACAGATGAAAATTCAGAATCACTTTTAATTACTCACCCACATGAAGTTGCAAACCCACATGACTGACTTTCTTCTGCA
>NW_015565291.1:0-208 GCF_001515605.1 Sinocyclocheilus anshuiensis | reverse complement strand
TAAATGTACTCCATGACTCTTCACTGTTTTTCTTGCTTAACACTAACTGGCTAATGTTTACTTGTCTTACTTTCAACCCACTCATCACTTTCTCGCACTCTTTTTTTAAAAACCTCTCAGTGCTGCAAAAAATCTGTTGTTTTACCACTTATTTTTTGCACCCTCAGAGCCGCGAGCCACTCAAGCTGAGCGAGCTGAAAGCAGAAGT
>NW_015565290.1:0-208 GCF_001515605.1 Sinocyclocheilus anshuiensis | reverse complement strand
ATTTTCCTGCGGACTTTAGCTCCAACCTTAATCAAACTCGCCTGTCTGTAACTTTCTAGTGATCCTAAAGACCTTTATTAACTTGTTCAGGTATGTTTGATTAGGGTTGGAACTGAAATCTGCAGAAAAATGGATTGTGTTAAGAACCCCTGGGGTGTATTCTAGAAAGCAGGTTATGTGACATACCCGGGTATGTTTAAGGGTAAGT
>NW_015565289.1:0-208 GCF_001515605.1 Sinocyclocheilus anshuiensis | reverse complement strand
AGTGAAGCAGTGAAATATCAGATCTACCATTAATGGATTTTTAGGAATTTATTTTGGTGATTTAAGTGTTATTAAAGATGAAGAATAAGCGTTTTAAGTGTTATTAAAGATGAAGAATATTGATATGGAATGGTATAATTGTAGTTCTTGAAAAAGATAAGTATAATTTCTACATTCTCAAATATTTTGATTGAAATGTAACAAAAAT
>NW_015565288.1:0-208 GCF_001515605.1 Sinocyclocheilus anshuiensis | reverse complement strand
GACCCCTTTAACATGAACAGCCTCTCAAGTCGTATTTCGTAACTGTGAAACTCTGAGATAATTTTGATACCAGAGTTTCCGAGTTGGACGGGCCATAAACTTTAAACATGATGGAGAAGAGAAATATAGCTGTAGTACTGATACGTTTTATTTCCCCCACAACATCTACATTGCTTTCTCTTGTCATTACAGTCATGTATATTTAAGT
>NW_015565287.1:0-208 GCF_001515605.1 Sinocyclocheilus anshuiensis | reverse complement strand
CTGATCTCAATGACTCCTCTGTACATACGCCACTGAGCTGTGAGGATACCAAAGGTATTCTCAACAATCAGCCTTGCCCGTGACAGCCTGTAGTTGAAAACCCTGTGCCTGCCGGAGAGATTGTGTCCTGGGAAAGGCCGCATTAGGTCTCGGCGGAGTGGAAAGGCCTCATCAGCCACAAACACATGTGGCTGTGGTCCCAAATGCT
>NW_015565286.1:0-208 GCF_001515605.1 Sinocyclocheilus anshuiensis | reverse complement strand
TTCCCTTGTTGCCTGAGTTCATGTCCTAAAGGAGGGTTAAGAGGGAAAATATGATCTAATGTGTTTTTCTATCAAAGCAATCATTCATTTAAGAAAAAAGAAAATAAATAAATCGAACAAATCAACAGATATCTCAGTAGTGGCACACAATACCTGCATGTTCTGTGGTAAATAAATAAAGCATGATTTGAGCGATGTGACAAAGAGT
>NW_015565285.1:0-208 GCF_001515605.1 Sinocyclocheilus anshuiensis | reverse complement strand
TATAAAATTATGATCTAGCTTTGTCACATCATGAAGTGCTGTGTGCATCTTATGTAGACATGGTGTTAGGTGTTTATTTGAGACTTATTGGTAAAGAGCAGGCTGAGTGCAGAGGTCAGAGGATCTGGACATGAGAAAGCCTTTCTGCTGCAGATGGAGCAGAGAGATCAACATGAGAATGTGAATACTAAGCAGAGATAGATGGAGT
>NW_015565284.1:0-208 GCF_001515605.1 Sinocyclocheilus anshuiensis | reverse complement strand
GTGCAGGACGTACTCAAAATATCAGTAGAGAAATATAAAACTATTCGTTTAAAGATGTTGATTATGTATAGTATATAGGAATATGATTTTAAATCAAATTATGCATATAGTAAATTATGCATAGAGTGCAGGGAGACTCGATGACATAATTCACAGTGCTCTATGTCAGTGGGCGGAGCTAAAGAGTTCTTTTGGCGTGATTTATGTA
>NW_015565283.1:0-208 GCF_001515605.1 Sinocyclocheilus anshuiensis | reverse complement strand
GATATACGAGATAAATGCAGATATACGAAACGTAAACAAAGCAGCTTTAAACGTAAAAAAAGCAGCAAAGTCGGCTTGGTGTGTCCCGGCCTTTATACCAACCTACAGGCAAAAACTTAAATCTGCTAAACCTGTAGTTAAGACTGTAAAGAGATGGACCAACGAAACAGAGCAGGTTTTACAAGCCTGTTTCGACCTCACTGATTGG
>NW_015565282.1:0-208 GCF_001515605.1 Sinocyclocheilus anshuiensis | reverse complement strand
AGTGTGGGGAATATACATGTTTCTAATGTTTGTAAACATTTAGTTTATTTTACATTATTTCTGAATGAAAGGATAAAATGTGTCTTACACATCAATCGACTTGTACACCAATGCAACTTATCTGTGTGTCATAAAGAGCTCATAAAAAAATAGGTAGATATGGTACAAGAATAGAACTGCCATGTATGTATACAAATAGTACAGTAGT
>NW_015565281.1:0-208 GCF_001515605.1 Sinocyclocheilus anshuiensis | reverse complement strand
GCTTTTCACTTCTTGGTGCGGAGACCGCTAGCTCGACCCAGTAAACTGCCCAGTTGGTACAGTGTTGGAGTCCCTGCAGGCCCGTTTCTCCGCAGGGTTGACCCACTACACCCTGAAGGACTACGTGGCGGCCATTGCGGCCTACCACGCCCCTCTTGGTGAACAGTCAGTGGGCAGACATCCCCTAGTTACACGTTTCCTCCACGGT
>NW_015565280.1:0-208 GCF_001515605.1 Sinocyclocheilus anshuiensis | reverse complement strand
CCACTCCATCCAGGTCTCCTTGGATAATAGCAGAACAAGCCTGTAGTTCTCCAACATCCTGCTTTAGTGCGTGATTCAAGACCTCACCTTCCTTGTGAGGGCAATTTGTCCTTTGTCCAGGATAATTCAGCACAAGGACAGACATGGTTACCGTCACAGAAAGGATGGAGATTATTTTCATATTCCTCTGATTATTAAATCCCATGTT
>NW_015565279.1:0-208 GCF_001515605.1 Sinocyclocheilus anshuiensis | reverse complement strand
AAGACACAGAGCCAAACCTGAAGAAAAACACCATTGGAGTTTCTGTCTTGTAGATTGGCTGGGTTTGACTGATGATTTCATTGTTGGAGTTTTTCATCTTCCAGCTCTTGCTGATTTGTCTGAATGTCCAGAGAGGAAACTCAATCTGTTTTGTGAATGGATAAGGAACAAGCAGAGGCAGAGCGTACTGACACTGGGACAGTTTAGT
>NW_015565278.1:0-208 GCF_001515605.1 Sinocyclocheilus anshuiensis | reverse complement strand
CGTCCAGTGTCGTACTCCCAATCCGGCCTCACTGTCCACAACCGCGATACTAATTCCTCGCCTGAGGATCCTGGAAATAGTGCAGAGAGTGTAGAGGAGAGTGAAAACTCAAAAACGCGCCCATACAGCACATAAAGACATAAGACATACCCACGCCGAAAGAAAGACAAAGACAGGAATATATAGGAAGTGGGAACGAGTACCAGGT
>NW_015565277.1:0-208 GCF_001515605.1 Sinocyclocheilus anshuiensis | reverse complement strand
TGAGCTTTTTGTTAAGGAGAACGCCTGAGGCCCTGACAGACACAGAGAGGGACAGAGCGAGAGAGCAGTCGCTGCCAAGCTCTCTTCCTCCTTTGCTGGCGGGGTCTCACCGGCACGCTGTCTTCCTGACCTTGGTGGGCCTTACTGGAGAAAAGAGATGGCAAAGATGGCCGTCAGCTCCTCTTCTGCTGAGCCGCCTGGTTTCGGT
>NW_015565276.1:0-208 GCF_001515605.1 Sinocyclocheilus anshuiensis | reverse complement strand
ATTTTAAAACAAAATAATTCAAATCGAAAACAAAAACTCTTTCATAATGTAATCCGTAAAGAATCATTTCTCTCTAAAGGCACATCCAATGAGGAGATGGTGAGTCAGGTTCGTCAAATTCATTTTTGCAACATTGACTTAGAAAACATTAGTTTATTAACACATAATTCAAATATCCGCTTTTTTGGGCCGCTGTGCCAAAATTGTG
>NW_015565275.1:0-208 GCF_001515605.1 Sinocyclocheilus anshuiensis | reverse complement strand
TTGTTTTGCCGAGTAAATAATGTTCATTAACCTCCGTATATTATCAAAAGAGGATCTATTTTTTATAAATCCAGTTTGATCCATATTAATTAAACTAGGCAAAACCCCCTCTAAACGTAATGCAATCATTTTAGTAAGAATTTTATAATCAGAATTAAGTAGCGAGATCGGCCGATATGAGGTACATAGATTAGGGTCTTTGCCAGGT
>NW_015565274.1:0-208 GCF_001515605.1 Sinocyclocheilus anshuiensis | reverse complement strand
GAGATTTGTGAGAATTGACTTTGTAGTTATAATTTTTTTTTAATTTGTCTCCATTTTAGTACCTACATGCTCATTGTGACACCATTTTCATACTTGACTCTCAAATGGGTGCATATGAAATGAAAAAACCGAAGAGACATGCCACAAATTTGGATATGCTATTTTGTTTAAAAAAGTTATTTAGCATGTTTACCTCCAAAACACTAAT
>NW_015565273.1:0-208 GCF_001515605.1 Sinocyclocheilus anshuiensis | reverse complement strand
GTGCTAGATTCTGTGATCCTCCCTTTCATTTGGGGATATAAAACACATATAATTTCAAAAGCACACTTGCAGAAACCCAAGGAAGTGGGAGGGTTAGCACTGCCCACTTTCCGTCTATACTATTGGGCGGCTAACATGAGGGCGATGATGTTTTGGCGTGAGTGTGATCGAATGGCCACTGACCAGTTAGACATATATCCCAAATGGT
>NW_015565272.1:0-208 GCF_001515605.1 Sinocyclocheilus anshuiensis | reverse complement strand
TTCCATTAGGGTTAGGGTTAGGGTTAGGACTGTTTACTCATAGACTTCTTTTGTGAGGGCATTAATCGGCCGCTCAAATCACATTTATTTGGTCAAGGTCCCCACTTATCTCTCAGTCAGTTTATGGACTATGCTTTTTTTTTACTGTTGGTTCAACGTTCACTGTTGGTGTCGCAGAGGAACGCAACATTGCACTCACTCGTCTAAT
>NW_015565271.1:0-208 GCF_001515605.1 Sinocyclocheilus anshuiensis | reverse complement strand
TTTCTCTCACTGGGAAAGAAGCTTTGCAGCTTATGTGGGCTTGCTCTCTGTTCATGTGCTCAGAAGCAATAACACAGCATTAGTGCTCATAGAAGCTCTAAACCACGCAGGCTGTGCATTGAAGCTCTAACATGACTTGCTGTCTCTGGAAGTTGTATCACTTTGAAATGGCTTCTTTCTGCATTGCAAATAAGATTTCATTTCATAA
>NW_015565270.1:0-208 GCF_001515605.1 Sinocyclocheilus anshuiensis | reverse complement strand
TCTAGGGGCACTCCTGCCAGGAGAAACGCAAGGTCTGACCACGGGTTGAAGATTTGGCGACAGGCAGTAACTTGGACCCGAGACGTTCCCTTTCAGTCAGTCACTCTCGACGTCACATCGGTGACTGATGAATTGGGATCCCTATCAAAGCACCATGGATGCGGCCCCTTCCAGTGTCCTGTGTGAGCCTCCTGCACCCCTTTTTGGT
>NW_015565269.1:0-208 GCF_001515605.1 Sinocyclocheilus anshuiensis | reverse complement strand
TAAATCATAAATTCATCATAAATAATCTGATATAAAAATTTCAATTTTGCGATCTATGTTTTTAAATAAATAAATGAATATATATGTTTAAAGGATGAAGTCTAATGATTATGAAATATCTAGAACACAATTTGAAAAATAATAAAATAAATAATAATAATTATGATTACTAATAATAATAATAATGTACATATTACATTTTAACTGT
>NW_015565268.1:0-208 GCF_001515605.1 Sinocyclocheilus anshuiensis | reverse complement strand
TCCAGAAACACACTCACTGCTGACGCTCAGACTCACAGTGTGCTGAAGAGTGTCTGGACATGTGGCTCAAAACTCCAGAATCACTGGAACAATGTCTCTCTGTTTGTCCTGAACCACACTGTTAGCTCCTAAAAGTTTAACAAACGGTCGCTGTGGATCCAGAATATGGTTGATGTTGATATAATAAACTGATTGAAGTTTATTTATT
>NW_015565267.1:0-208 GCF_001515605.1 Sinocyclocheilus anshuiensis | reverse complement strand
GAGGACCACTTCCTTATACCCTGGTCTTTAATGGGCAGTGTTGCTGAACTCGTATCTACAGAATCCCCCACAGGTGCTCAATAATGTTATGACTGGGCGAAATACATGTCCACTGAAGGACTTCACATCAGAAGAAAGTATTTCATCATTGTCATGTTGAAAGAATTGCCAACAACTCAGGGAATGAGGAGAGGGTAGCATCATCTGT
>NW_015565266.1:0-208 GCF_001515605.1 Sinocyclocheilus anshuiensis | reverse complement strand
CTAATTTGCATACATTTCTAGAACAAAAATCTAAACACTGGATGAAGTCAGTTTCCAAATTCTTCTTTAAATGTTTTGACATATTAGAGTCAAAAGTTTTTACGTAGGGAATTTTGGGTATCTCATCTTGTCACTCCAAAATTCAGAAAATACTTAGAACGGACAGAAAACAATATATTTTCACAATTTTGGGGGGAATAAAATGTTG
>NW_015565265.1:0-208 GCF_001515605.1 Sinocyclocheilus anshuiensis | reverse complement strand
ACTGTTTACGTGAATACTCATCAAGACAGGCATTTTGACATAATTCTGTATGTATTTGGCCGTTTATGAGCAATATAAGACGCAACACAACTTTATTCTGTAGTCACGCGCTCTCAGATGCAGCTCTATATGCGCGCACTTTGGGTGTGAGCTCACAGAAAGCGGTCTCACAGAGAGCGCGCAAGTACTGAATTGAGCACTTGAATGT
>NW_015565264.1:0-208 GCF_001515605.1 Sinocyclocheilus anshuiensis | reverse complement strand
AGCCGCATTCATCGTGAAACTTGCTAATTAGCACATTATTAGGATTTGCGATTTGCAAAGATTCATTAAAAAAACTTATACTCGCTTCTTCTGGAGGTGAATTATTTCATTATTACATCCAACAACAAAACACGTCAATCGCTTAGGAGACATTCTTGTGTATATCTGCTCCGGCGGTGAAACAATGGCGGACTGATGACAGCTCACT
>NW_015565263.1:0-208 GCF_001515605.1 Sinocyclocheilus anshuiensis | reverse complement strand
ACATTTAGTGTACAGAAATGTAAATATAGGGGAAATAAGCCTTTGTTTTTGTTTTTTTTTATTTTAAAGACAGAAGTTCCCAAACTCATTAAAAAAACAATTATTGAAAAATATAATTTGAATGTTTTTATTTAACTTTATTTATATAATTGTATTTATAATAATTATTATTATTATTAATGTATTTTGTTTATTCTATTGTACTTCC
>NW_015565262.1:0-208 GCF_001515605.1 Sinocyclocheilus anshuiensis | reverse complement strand
TGAATGCAGTAATGCTGTGCATATGGATGAGAATTTGAGCCAAAAGTTGATACTGTAAACCACACTATGCATCTTTAGATGCTTGAGGTAAGGTGTATATTTTCCCTTTAAAGATTTAGTATTTCTGTAAACCATGAAAGAAATTGGATAACAATCATTTTCGTTTACTGATGGTGACAAGGCCTCTATTTATGTATGTATGTAATGT
>NW_015565261.1:0-208 GCF_001515605.1 Sinocyclocheilus anshuiensis | reverse complement strand
CTTGTGTGTTTTTACTTTGACAAGCAACACGTCACATTACTTTACACTTACTTTATGTAAGAGATAATGTACCTGCAGCCGCTTGTTATCACAGAATAAACCCGACGGTGATCAGGACTTGTGTCCTCCTGAAGGCCATTTTCAGACATTATCGAGTGCACTTATTCAATCCCACAATGCACAGCAATAACGAGTGTACAACTGATGT
>NW_015565260.1:0-208 GCF_001515605.1 Sinocyclocheilus anshuiensis | reverse complement strand
AAGCGTCTGCTAAATGACTAAATGTAAATGTAAATGTAAATCCAGACTGCAGAGCAGATGCTGCTTCTCTGACTGAAATATTCATTTTGTATGTTGCTCTATTTCAGAGTGAGGATCATATATTTCTTGATGAGTTTCCTGCCTCTGTAAAGCCTGTGATAGTGGCAGCTGTTCGGGTGTGGTGCACAACTCCACCGCAAAGGATTGT
>NW_015565259.1:0-208 GCF_001515605.1 Sinocyclocheilus anshuiensis | reverse complement strand
TTCTCTCATCAGAAACAACAAAGTGAAGATGTACGAATGCAAGTACGATATTAATTTCACAATGTAAACAGCTTTAAAGATTATTATGGGAGTTTTTGAGAGTGCTTGAACTTGCTGGACTGAAGTGAAAATGTTCTTTGATAATGTAAACGTTCTTTGCTCTTTTGTACAATGAAAGTGTTATAGGCTAATTAGTAACTTACTATGT
>NW_015565258.1:0-208 GCF_001515605.1 Sinocyclocheilus anshuiensis | reverse complement strand
TCTATAGCACATGCTCATTTTGAAGCACAAATTTTAATTGTATTTCTTTAAACTGGAATTCCAATGCTTTGCAGTACGGGTATGAAATATGACATTTTATAGTTATTTACTTACCTTCATGTCATTCCAAACTTGTATGACTTTTGTTCTTCTGCTTTAACCGCAATGTTTCAGATATTTTTCTCCATATTATGAAATTTAATTGATT
>NW_015565257.1:0-208 GCF_001515605.1 Sinocyclocheilus anshuiensis | reverse complement strand
ACACATGTGGTCTGACAGGCGTGTGTTTGTGTTTCAGTTTGACTGCTGCGGTGTCGGTGGACCGATTGAGATGTTTGTGCGAGACACCTGTCCAAAAGGCAGCTTCCTGCAGCAGCTCTCGTATTCTGTGAGTCACTTCTTGTTTGTCTTGCTCTGATTCCTGGCTGTGTTGTGTGAGGAGTGCAGACGCTCATGTGTGTGTGTGTGT
>NW_015565256.1:0-208 GCF_001515605.1 Sinocyclocheilus anshuiensis | reverse complement strand
CACACACACACATTAATACACACACACACACACACACACACATTAACACACACACACACATAGACATTAATACACACACACACATTAATACACACACATCATGACTTTTTATCTCATACTTTTGACTTTTCTGTCATAATTATGAGTTTTTATTTCAGAATTTTGACTTTTTGTCATAATTATGACTTTTTATCTCATGATTTCAATT
>NW_015565255.1:0-208 GCF_001515605.1 Sinocyclocheilus anshuiensis | reverse complement strand
AGTTCATACTGGAGAAAAACCGTTTACTTGTAATCAGTGTGGGAAGAGTTTCTCACAATTAGCACATCTTAATGCACTCATAATTGTTCACACTAGAGAGAAACTGTATGCACGTGATCAATGTGACAAAATGTTTTTGAGAGCTTCACACCTGAAGCAGCATCTGAGAGTTCATACAAAAGAGAAGCCACATTCATGTTATTTGTGT
>NW_015565254.1:0-208 GCF_001515605.1 Sinocyclocheilus anshuiensis | reverse complement strand
ATTTTTTTGTTTTTGAAAGATGTCTCTTCTGCTCACCAAGGCTGCATTTTTATTTTATTTTTATTTGTTTAATTTTTGATAATATGAAATATTATTACAATTTAAAATAACTCTTTTCTATTTAAATATATTTTAAAAACTTTTAAAATGTATCCCACTGATACAAAGCTGAATTTTCAGCATCAGTCTTCAGTGTCGCATGATCCTT
>NW_015565253.1:0-208 GCF_001515605.1 Sinocyclocheilus anshuiensis | reverse complement strand
TCTATAGCACATGCTCATTTTGAAGCACAAATTTTAATTGTATTTTTTTAAACTGGAATTCCAATGCTTTGCAGTACGGGTATGAAATATTACATTTTATAGTTATTTACTTACCTTCATGTCATTCCAAACTTGTATGACTTTTGTTCTTCTGCTTTAACCACAATGTTTCAGATATTTTTCTCCATATTATGAAATTTAATTGATT
>NW_015565252.1:0-208 GCF_001515605.1 Sinocyclocheilus anshuiensis | reverse complement strand
ATAATCTCAGGGAAAAAAAGGTACAACGCTGTCACTTTGGATGTAACCTAAGGTGCAAAAGTGTACACATTTTTTTTTCTTCACATTAACTTGTGCATATTAGTACCTTAAAGGTACATATTGGTATTTATATATTGTTATACATTGTTATATATATATACTGTATATATACACACACATATATATATATATATATATATATACATAC
>NW_015565251.1:0-205 GCF_001515605.1 Sinocyclocheilus anshuiensis | reverse complement strand
GTGTGTGTGTGTGTGTGTGTGTGTGTGTGTGAGTGTGTATGTGTGGAGTGACAAACATCAGCAGCGCTCACTAACTCCTAGCGTTTCAGGTCACACGTTATGATTTGAAATCTCTCTCCCTGGTCCGACTTTCCCCTCGGCTTCCCGTCCGGTTCGCATTCTCACTCCTCGTTTGGTTCCAGGACATGTGATGATGATGATGATG
>NW_015565250.1:0-208 GCF_001515605.1 Sinocyclocheilus anshuiensis | reverse complement strand
GTGAGTGAGAGTGAGTGAGTTTTGCAGCAGGGAAATGCAAACAGTTTTGACGGAAGCCGTGTGATTTCAGTCCTTGATGAAATGTCTTTTGAGTGCAGTATTTTCCAGCTGTGAGAAAATCAGTGGAGTGTTTCGTGTGTGAGTGTGTGTGTGTGTGTGTGTTTGTTTGTGTGTGTGTGTGAGTGTGAGTGTGTGTGTGTGTGTGTGT
>NW_015565249.1:0-208 GCF_001515605.1 Sinocyclocheilus anshuiensis | reverse complement strand
TCCTCATTGAAAATGTTTTTAAAAAGGTCTTTTTTGGGCCTCTGACTTGCGGTTCGCTTGGCCTGCGATTTTATGCTGCGCCGCTGTTGAGGATGATTTGTTTCATCAGCACCTGGACGCTTTGCCATCATTAAAGTTCTACAATGGCCTTGTCAAAGTGTACATTGAGCCTTGCCTTCATCACACAACTCTCTGACTACATGAATCA
>NW_015565248.1:0-208 GCF_001515605.1 Sinocyclocheilus anshuiensis | reverse complement strand
TTTTGAGGTTAAAATGAAATAAAAAGGGTGCATTTTACAGTTTGACAGTTTGATTTACAGTTTTTTTAATGTCTTAAAAATTTATCTACTGTTTAAAAGTTTGTTGTTGGATTTGATTGATTGATTTGTTTGTTTGTTTATTATTTTTTAAAGAAATTAATACATTTATTCAGCAGTGACGAATTAAATTTTACAAAGACATTTACAA
>NW_015565247.1:0-208 GCF_001515605.1 Sinocyclocheilus anshuiensis | reverse complement strand
ACTGTCCTCTATCTGTGTGCCAAATCTCATAACTTTCCCGCAAGCGGTTCTATGGGCTGCCATAGACTCCTGAACAGAACGCACCTTCAGTGCTTAGCTCCTAAAAATCAGAAAATGGGTGAATTCCATTTTTTCACTGCAAAAAGGGGACGGTTGTTCCATATTAAAGTCTGTGTAAAGCAATATTAAATATGTGTTCTGAGTTTGT
>NW_015565246.1:0-208 GCF_001515605.1 Sinocyclocheilus anshuiensis | reverse complement strand
GGCAGATGGAGCAGCCTGTCTCCCATCTGGCATGACGTGGTTGACCCTAGGCTTTATGGGCCAGCGGTTCTATCATCGGTTTGCTGTTATTTCAGGGCTTTCTACTCCCCTTGTTTTGGGAATGGACTTTATGCTGAGAGCTTCAGTAACAATTCATGTTCCGTCCAGAACAGTGGTGCTTGATGAGGAACCTATGCTCATAGAGGAG
>NW_015565245.1:0-208 GCF_001515605.1 Sinocyclocheilus anshuiensis | reverse complement strand
CTTTATTTCTGTCAGACATCTACAAAAGCGCTTATTGAGAATTGGTAGATATTTATGATTGTTTTGTTTAATTTGATGTTACTGTCAAGGTGATTAGTGTTTGCTTTAGTTGGGCTCTTCAGTGTATGAATCTCAACAATGGTGACAATCAAAAGCTGCATGGTGCAATGCATGCTGGGTACCTAGTCTCTGTGCAGTGAGTGCACTT
>NW_015565244.1:0-208 GCF_001515605.1 Sinocyclocheilus anshuiensis | reverse complement strand
TTTTGACAATTTACCTCAGGTGTGATTTCAACTTCGCTTTCTCTCGGGAACAGCAGGGGTAACACATCTGGTCTGAAGCTGATAAGTGGCCAAACACCAGTGTCCTTTAATCCCTTTTTTAATTGTTTTAGTTGAGCACTAACTCGGCCAAGGACCTGTACATTAAAACCAGTTGCAGCAATCAGGAAATGGATAAAGATTTTCAGTA
>NW_015565243.1:0-208 GCF_001515605.1 Sinocyclocheilus anshuiensis | reverse complement strand
TTCAAGCCATTCAAAGTGTGTCATGATACATTTTTGCAACAGACTCGTTGGAATAACATGCCTCTAGTTACATTTTTGCAAAACTCCAAAAACATACTTGTACATACAATTCCCTGCTGCTTCCAGCTGAAATGAAAACTAGTAGCAGTAAAACACTAACTTATATTCCTTTTCACACAAATTATAAGTACAGGTGCAGATTATTGAT
>NW_015565242.1:0-208 GCF_001515605.1 Sinocyclocheilus anshuiensis | reverse complement strand
CAAATGAATAATAAATTAGGAGAAAATGAATTATAAATGAGAAAAAAGTGCTCTTACTATCAAACAGTACTAAAGGAACATGTAATCCTCAACAAGCTTGAAGAAACAGGGTCAGGTTCAAGCCAGCGTATTGGTGTGCAAAAAACAAAGGTTTCTGCTCTACTCTGCTTTGAAGATAATTGAAACAACTGTGCTTGAAAGGACTCCA
>NW_015565241.1:0-208 GCF_001515605.1 Sinocyclocheilus anshuiensis | reverse complement strand
AAACCTCTATGAACACACTTGACTTGGCTAAAAAATCGCGGGGGAAGAATTTACGTTTTATTAAAAAGAGTTTACGCATTCGATTCTCATGGCGCGCAGCCACGCACACACATTAGGATAGGTTAGATTCCTTCCTCCGTTGCGAGTCCCTATCAAGCAATTTACCAATTCAACTACTCTCTTCTTCTCCTCCTGCCTTGCTCTTTGG
>NW_015565240.1:0-208 GCF_001515605.1 Sinocyclocheilus anshuiensis | reverse complement strand
ATGATAGATTAAAATACATCTTTGATCCAAAAAAGCATCTTTGTTTAAAAAGGCACCTGATAGATCATCCGAAGGATATTCAAAAACTTCTTCAGGCATCTAGTTAAGTCATAGTCCATTTCACCACAAGAAATCTGGCCAATCAGCTCAGCAGATGCTTTGTGAAATAACTTCACCAAGCTTTTGAGCCAATCATCAGGGAGTTTGG
>NW_015565239.1:0-208 GCF_001515605.1 Sinocyclocheilus anshuiensis | reverse complement strand
CTGTCAGATTAAGATAGAGAGGTGATTTGAGGGAAATTGTCTTGGCCAAGTCTTAGGAGTGAGGCCCAGGTGGCCGCAGGTATCTTTTTGTCCGTGTCTACTGCTGCCCAGGAGGAAATTTGGTTTTGCTTTGCCACACTGGAGAGATCATGGGAGAGCCAGACTTCCTCCACATGTCTGCTGGGATTTGTCAATTTATTACCAGCGG
>NW_015565238.1:0-208 GCF_001515605.1 Sinocyclocheilus anshuiensis | reverse complement strand
TCGCTTTAAGAACCTTTTGAAGCACCTTTATTTTTAAGAGTGTACATCTTCCGCTGGACGCCACTCTCTCGTGAATGTGTGAACGACAGTTAGCGGAAGTTAGAGATTAAGGGTTATAAAGTTGTAAATATGGACATTTTTCTTACACAAATGCATCGCTTCACTTCAGGAGGCCTTTATTAACCCCCCGGAGCCGTGTGGACTTCTT
>NW_015565237.1:0-208 GCF_001515605.1 Sinocyclocheilus anshuiensis | reverse complement strand
AATAATAAATAAAAAGAGTGGGGCTGCTATGAGTGCAGGCAATCTGGGGACAGCATCCATAATTCAACCCAGTGGCATGACAACACCGGCCCTCGAGGCCAAAAAAAACAGACCAGACGATTAGCCAATCCGGGCCTGACAAAAGGTATTGCAACTTTTTAGCTCACAATTCTGATTTTTTTTCCTGACTACTGCGAGTTTATATCTT
>NW_015565236.1:0-208 GCF_001515605.1 Sinocyclocheilus anshuiensis | reverse complement strand
TTTCGAGTTGGTATCGCAACGGCATACTTTGTAAAGTGGTCCATGATAACCAGTATGTTTTTGATGTTGCTTTGGTCTGGCTCCAGGGACAGAAAATCTATGCATACCAACTCTAAGGGCCTGCTAGTTTGGATGTTTACTAAAGGAGCTGCTCTTTCCGGGGGTGTTTTTCTACGGACACAGCGCTCACATGTTTTGACCCTTTCTT
>NW_015565235.1:0-208 GCF_001515605.1 Sinocyclocheilus anshuiensis | reverse complement strand
TGGAGCTTCTGACAAGTGGCTCGCTGGATTTTCTTTAATATTAACAACGTCATAATTTGCATTTTTCTTTACCAACAGCTTCCATGTTCATCAAGGCGTGAAGAAATTTGTAAAACTGCACAGCGATAGTAGGTTCCAAGACTTTCTCACTGAAGGTAAGCTTAGAATCTTGTTCTACTGCTTAGAAATGTACTTAGTCATATAGGAA
>NW_015565234.1:0-208 GCF_001515605.1 Sinocyclocheilus anshuiensis | reverse complement strand
ATGCTACAGCCGCTCTAGCGCTCTCCTGATGGCCTGCCAAAATGGTGGAGTTTAGATTGCGTGACGTCAACCTCTGGAGCGCTATAGACACACACTAGGTTCGTTTGACTTCATGGAGCACTGTGCAGATCGATCGCAATCTGACTTGAAGCAGTACAGCCATTTCTGTCGATTTGTGCTACCCTGTCAGATTTTGCTACCTCCCATT
>NW_015565233.1:0-208 GCF_001515605.1 Sinocyclocheilus anshuiensis | reverse complement strand
GAACGTTATGTTTTCTAATACACGCACGCATTGCATGTATTCTGAGTCAGTGCTATCTGCTTGTTAACCAGGGTTTAAAGTCCGAAGCGAGAGGAAAATCTTCACTGAAACAGTGTTACTCGTCACATTATTATGAATTTTTACAAGGCATGTGACAATGCGCTACGTGCGACGTATTCGTAATGAGACTCATTTATAAATCTGCTGT
>NW_015565232.1:0-208 GCF_001515605.1 Sinocyclocheilus anshuiensis | reverse complement strand
TTTAGCCTTCTGGCTCCTCTCAGAAAACGAACAACAAGGTTGTTCGTCAAGGCGTGAGAAGCCGCTATAGCCGCCACATAGACCTTGAGCATGGACGGGGAGTGACCCTTGTCCAACATCTCCTGCAGGAAGGACAGTATCACAGATATGTCGCAAGTGAGCAGATCCTCGCCGCGGTTTGAGCACCAGGCAGAGAACACTGACCATT
>NW_015565231.1:0-208 GCF_001515605.1 Sinocyclocheilus anshuiensis | reverse complement strand
ATTAACAAGCTCATATGAGTCAGATTGTGTAATCTATCAGAAAGTGATATATTGATGCAATTTGACATCTGTTTGTTTGCATCAGAAACAAAGATATAGACATTTTACACAAACAGCAGCTCCATTATATCGATAAGTCACTGCATGCTACATATGTACATACTAAAATGTAAGTGTCAGTGACTACATTTTTCTTCTGAATGGCACA
>NW_015565230.1:0-208 GCF_001515605.1 Sinocyclocheilus anshuiensis | reverse complement strand
CACTTTTATATCAGGGGACATTTCTAATTCATTTAATACAAAAATACAACAGATATCCATCTTTTATCTCGCAAAAATGGCATATTTTGTACTGGAATTTACTTTTTTTGTGCTGTCCGATTTGGTTAATGTGAGGTTTTGCTCTTCAGATTAGCGCAGATTAGTTTCTGTATATATTTCTTATAAATATTTGTCCAAAATAATCATT
>NW_015565229.1:0-208 GCF_001515605.1 Sinocyclocheilus anshuiensis | reverse complement strand
TTCTATGAACAGTTGAGAACATATCCTTTGACTTTAAAACGATTTCGAACTGATTCAGAGACTATTTTTGACCAAAACAACTGTTTTCATTTTGTTAAACTGAAGAAAATTTTATAAAATGTCACAATCAGATGAGGCTCAGGTTTTACAGGGTGATGAGTATGGGGATGAACATGGTGCAAGTAGTAATAGGCATGACATGCACGAA
>NW_015565228.1:0-208 GCF_001515605.1 Sinocyclocheilus anshuiensis | reverse complement strand
ATTTCTTTCAAAAAAAAAAAAAAGAATGAATAAATGCTCTTCTTTTTAACTATTTATTCATCAAATAATCCTGAAAAAAAAGTATCACAGGTTCCATAAAATATAAAGCAGCACATCAGTTTCCAGCACTGAAAATAAATCACCATATTAGAATGATTTCTGCAGGATCATGTGACACTTTAGACTGGAGTAATGGCTGATGGAAATT
>NW_015565227.1:0-208 GCF_001515605.1 Sinocyclocheilus anshuiensis | reverse complement strand
TTAACAATTAAGCAAACTTATTTTCACACAGTAAGTTTAAGTGACAAAATGTTCAGTTGTGTTGCATTAGCTTATTAGGAAAATTGAATCACAAATCTTCAATCTAATGGAATAAATGATAAAGACAGATATTCCGTACTTTATGCTTCACTTTTATTAGTCATGCTAAATCTGTGTTGATATAAATCAAAAACACAATGACAAAAAG
>NW_015565226.1:0-208 GCF_001515605.1 Sinocyclocheilus anshuiensis | reverse complement strand
ACGCACCTGTCTGCTCTGGTGAACCCCGCTATCATTGAGCCCGACATCCCCTATGATGCCAGAAGTGGTCTGTCCGCAGAAGTGTGGAAGACCTTTCTACAGGACAGCACTGTATGTGACCTTCACTATCTAGTGCACTTGATCTATAGCCTCTTGATGTTTCATAAATGTGATCCTGGACCACAAAACCAGTCATAAGGGTCAATTT
>NW_015565225.1:0-208 GCF_001515605.1 Sinocyclocheilus anshuiensis | reverse complement strand
CGTGCCACATGTCACATAACACCGGAAACAACAACTGATGATTAGGACCAAAAAAGCCTAAATAAATAAAAAAAACATTTTAATTAAAATTAAAAAAAATAATGAAAGGTTTTCTTTTTCAGAAGATATAACTTGTAGCAATAGGCAATTAAAATAAAAAAAATATTTATTCATCTTTTTTTACATCAATCTAGTTTTCATATAATCG
>NW_015565224.1:0-208 GCF_001515605.1 Sinocyclocheilus anshuiensis | reverse complement strand
CGTGCCACATGTCACATAACACCGGAAACAACAACTGATGATTAGTACCAAAAAAGCCTAAATAAATAAAAAAAACATTTTAATTAAAATTTAAAAAAATAATGAAAGGTTTTCTTTTTCAGAAGATATAACTTGTAGCAATAGGCAATTAAAATAAAAAAATTATTTATTCATCTTTTTTTACATCAATCTAGTTTTCATATAATCG
>NW_015565223.1:0-208 GCF_001515605.1 Sinocyclocheilus anshuiensis | reverse complement strand
TTAGGTGAAATTTTTTTAGGTGAAATTTTTTTTTTTAGGTGAAAGCAAGATTTCGGTGGAACTGTTCATAATCCATAAGTGTCTGATAAGACGTCTGTTGTGCTTCAACATTGCTATTCAATTATATGTACGTAAACAAGTCCTCTAAAAAAAACAACATGAAGTTATCTTAAAGGGGTCATATGATGCTGCTAAAAAGAACAGTATT
>NW_015565222.1:0-208 GCF_001515605.1 Sinocyclocheilus anshuiensis | reverse complement strand
CTAGATGTGAAAATACTAAATATTATTACATTATGTTATATATATGTAAAATCTGCAGTACATATAGGCCTATACATACAAGGAATAAATTATTGAAACATAATTGATTTAGCTTACAGATAAACAAGGGGAAAAAACTGCGACACGTAACGTAGTCTATTATAGTTTCAGTTCATTTTTGTGACAGGCTTAATTTGTTCACAGAAAG
>NW_015565221.1:0-208 GCF_001515605.1 Sinocyclocheilus anshuiensis | reverse complement strand
ATAAACGATAGAGCATAATATGAAACGATAGACTTTTTATTTCGTCCATAGGGTTGGGTACCGAAACCCGTACCTATGAAACCGGTATGTACTAGAACCGAATCAGAACGAAGATTTCGGTGCCACTTAAATGCTTTAACTATCGATTGAAATATTTGTTCTCAGAAACGGACGTAAGGATCACTGGCACCGCACGTGAAAAATAATT
>NW_015565220.1:0-208 GCF_001515605.1 Sinocyclocheilus anshuiensis | reverse complement strand
CCAGAAAGAGTTCCTACAATGTAAGTTACTATGAGTAATTAACACATACTGTATGTGAATTACAGTCTCATGGGAGAGTTTGTTTTACATGAAATGTATAATTCAGTTCAAGACTGAACCTTTATTTTTACTTTGTGTATTTTAAACACATGAGCTGCAAAACATGAATGAAAATAATGCTACATTTCATTATGGATTAGTTGCATCT
>NW_015565219.1:0-208 GCF_001515605.1 Sinocyclocheilus anshuiensis | reverse complement strand
ACAGTGGCCATGTTTGTATGGTGTGGTTTGTCAATATTGTGTGAATAATCAGTAAATGAAATGGTGACTTGGAAATGACTGTCTGTTTTTTTTTTTGTTGTTGTTTTTTTTGGCACCAGGGGAGATAAACAAAAAAAACAGAGTACAATTATCTTTTTTTTTTTTTCACACAGCCCATTCAAAATGCAACATCAAGTACTCAGTAATT
>NW_015565218.1:0-208 GCF_001515605.1 Sinocyclocheilus anshuiensis | reverse complement strand
GGTCAGCGGGAAAACTGCTGCCGCCATCTCAGGTAACCTTTTGTCTAGAATTGCCCCTTGTTTAAAAAAAATTGATGATCACACCTTTCACAGTGTAGTGAATTAGCTCAAAAGGGAAATGTATATAAATAGTTATGATTAATTACAATTATTATGATTAATTATGATTAATTACAATTATTTTTATGAGCTGCCAGTAGTAACTTTA
>NW_015565217.1:0-208 GCF_001515605.1 Sinocyclocheilus anshuiensis | reverse complement strand
ACTGAAACAGTTTCAGAGGCTCCTGGGGCATATGGCAGCTATGGCAGCAGTCACGCCGCTAGGGCTGCTCCATATGAGGCCGCTGCAGCACTGGCTCCATGGGCGAGTCCCGAGGTGGGTGTGGCAACGTGGCACTTTCCGGGTCCAAGTTACACCGGCCTGCCCGCCAAACCTTCACCCCGTGGTCAGACCTTGCGTTTCTCCGGGC
>NW_015565216.1:0-208 GCF_001515605.1 Sinocyclocheilus anshuiensis | reverse complement strand
CCCTGGTGAGCTACAAATTATAAATATGAATGGGAATATACTTCACAGATGTTTTATTCATAAGAATTTCTAGGGGTGCCAATAATTATGTCCAACGTGTATTTGAGAAAAACATTTATTTCATAATGAGATTCCCCCCCATTTTCAATTGTTTTAGTTCAATGTTAGATATTTGTGAATTTTTTAAAATAAAAGATCAAAATGATTA
>NW_015565215.1:0-208 GCF_001515605.1 Sinocyclocheilus anshuiensis | reverse complement strand
ACTGAGCATTACATTCGCGAGTCATAAGCATATTACAACAATTTATGCTTACCTAAGAACAATGGTCAAATTTACAACTGTTAATATTTAGGTTGGCTTGAGAAAGCTAGAACCACCAAATTTAGCCCAGCTCTTCAGACTGATCTGACTTGGGTTGCTATAGCTTTTCAGACTGATCCGACTTATAGTTTTCATAAAACTGAAGATT
>NW_015565214.1:0-208 GCF_001515605.1 Sinocyclocheilus anshuiensis | reverse complement strand
GTGTTGTAAAACGTCGCCGCAGGTATTTATTAAAAAAAGGTTGACATTGTTTTATATGATGCATTTTTTTTATGTTCCTGCAACATTTCTGCCAAATTTTATGCATAAATATTAAGTAGATTGTTTACTATCTGTCTAGCAATGTGTGTTATTACAATGTTTTTTTTTTTAATTATGGTTTGTCTTTTTAAATCTTCTATGATGTGTC
>NW_015565213.1:0-208 GCF_001515605.1 Sinocyclocheilus anshuiensis | reverse complement strand
GGCGGTTTGGCAGTGGCAAAGTCGATCCTGGCAGCCAAACCCACCGACCACACATCAGCTGCTGTTACAGCCGCAAAAAAAAATCCCATTATCCATTCCGGAAATTCATTATCTGCTAATGTAATTATTATTATTATTATTTTGAATGTGTTATCTAGGAGTGTTTTAAGGGCCTAATGGAGTTCTTATCTTTATTTTGCTCTGGATT
>NW_015565212.1:0-208 GCF_001515605.1 Sinocyclocheilus anshuiensis | reverse complement strand
ACATTCTCAAGCTTACTGAAGGCAAGTAAACTCTCCAAGTATTACTTACAAGCTAAATGATAAATAAATCTATTACTCAAAAATACAAATTAAATAGTTTTTTTTTAGTTTTTCAGATAGTAGCCTATAGGCTTCTAGAAATACTACAGACATTTCATGAAGTAATGTAAAAAATAATCTTCACTGTATACATTAAATATAGATGATT
>NW_015565211.1:0-208 GCF_001515605.1 Sinocyclocheilus anshuiensis | reverse complement strand
AATAGGTTAAATAAAACAAATGATTATTTCTGAGAACTTTTTGACTGCAGGCAGACATACATTATGGTACAAATTGCTCTAGAAAAATGCAATGAACTACAAGGCTGTAGAGAACAGTGCACTATTGCAGACTTATATCCTGAGGTTTTAATTCCATTATTTAAATATAGTCAGTCGTGAACTAAAGTGGGCCGGTCTAAGGCATGAA
>NW_015565210.1:0-208 GCF_001515605.1 Sinocyclocheilus anshuiensis | reverse complement strand
TATATATATATGATAAATTTGCCAAATTGTCCTTATTGGGTAATACTAAGTTTCCATTTGTTTTTACATTAGTTAACTACATTAGTTAACAAAAACTAATAAAAATACTTCTAAAGCATGTATTAATCTTAGTTAATGTTGATTCCAACATTTACTAATACAATGGTGTGAAAAGGTGTTGGCCCCCTTCCTGATTTCTTATTTTTTT
>NW_015565209.1:0-208 GCF_001515605.1 Sinocyclocheilus anshuiensis | reverse complement strand
GTTGATCCGTACAGCTGTGATTACCTGCAGCCCAACCACTGATATCACTTAAACAGATGTTTAATAAAATAGTATAATCATTCTAACCAAATCATGTGGCTGGGTGTTTGGCATATTTTCATTTATTTCCATTGCATAGCTGTGTAATGTAACATACACAGTAAGTAAAAGAGCATAAATATAGCAGAACATACAAATGAACCTGTAG
>NW_015565208.1:0-208 GCF_001515605.1 Sinocyclocheilus anshuiensis | reverse complement strand
AGATACTATCTTTTTATTTACTTTATTTAGTAAATAATAATATTTAAATGTTACTAATTAAATAAATACTTTCTATCACATAGATACATTTTTGTTGTTATTGCTGTGATCGTGAGCTTATTTTTCATTTCGTTCTTTAATTTTTTTATTAACGTCCCAATGTGCAAACTATCCACCCTATCTGCCCTAAATAGTATTGAAAATTACT
>NW_015565207.1:0-208 GCF_001515605.1 Sinocyclocheilus anshuiensis | reverse complement strand
TTTCTTGCAGTAATAGTAGTTTGATGCTGTTCGTACTACTTAGTGGAAATAGTGGCCGATATCTGCACCTCATTATTGTAGTAGGCTACATTATAAAAAAGTATACAATAATAACGTATTGAATGTAAATTATAATTTTTATTAAAATGATTAAATGGATGCAGCCCCTACAACTAGCCCTAACCTTAACCAATATCCACACGTTATT
>NW_015565206.1:0-208 GCF_001515605.1 Sinocyclocheilus anshuiensis | reverse complement strand
GGTTGTTTGCTGGGACTTTGCCTGTGGAAATCACAAAGCAGAGAAATTTTAGAAATTGATCAGGTATTTTGTGAAACTTGAGAACGCCGTTTTCCAGCTAAGAAGACTGATAGGCATCCGCCAAAACTTCAACAAGCATCTAGGAATGATCTAATTGGTGAATGGTGTCAATCTTAACAGCTAAAAACCCAATACTGTCATTTTTATT
>NW_015565205.1:0-208 GCF_001515605.1 Sinocyclocheilus anshuiensis | reverse complement strand
ACGGTAAAATTCAGTTAATGACGTAATCAAACAGACGATGAACACCATTAACAGCAATGATTACATGTTGCAATCAAACTTGTAGCAAAATTTGTTAGTTTGTTGTTTCAGGGTTGGCATCATCTGAGGTCCTCTGAGGCGTTGGCATCATCTCTTCTCAGGCGTTCGGTCATCTCAGGTCTTTGTAAGGGCTGGATCCAGACTGAAG
>NW_015565204.1:0-208 GCF_001515605.1 Sinocyclocheilus anshuiensis | reverse complement strand
TAGAGACACGCATCCAAACTTTAATTGAGGACAGTAAGAATGTGATGGCTCTAGATATGGCTTTGGATGCAGCTAGCTCAGGGAGTCCTGTACATTGTTCAGTTCCGGTTCTAGAGCCCCTGCAGCAGGGCAACTGGGTGACTGAGGCGACACCGCTCTTCCGTTCCGATCAAAACATCAAACATGTTCTCCCCACTCAGTGACGCAC
>NW_015565203.1:0-208 GCF_001515605.1 Sinocyclocheilus anshuiensis | reverse complement strand
TTTTTTATAATATTTAAGCATCTTTTGTAGATTTGTCCAAACATTCATTCATTCATTCATTCATTCATTTCAAAGAGTTACACAAAAAATAAAATCCAAACATTTTTAAACATCGAATCAAAATCAAATATATGTAATTCTTTGAACTAATCCGCAATGAATGCTTAAATAAATAAATAAAATTCAAACAAAAATGAATACATTTGTT
>NW_015565202.1:0-208 GCF_001515605.1 Sinocyclocheilus anshuiensis | reverse complement strand
AGTAATTGAGGATTTATTCACTTCACTTACCAAGAGAATTCGATTCTTTTTCAGTTATGAAATTTCCAGAAAGGCAAAACTTCAACTTCAGTGCTGTATCTTCCCCGAAGCATTCACGCTAGAATTCACCCGTGGTCATTAACTAATGACGTTAAATCCAGACTTTTATCTCAAATTCTTATTTATCATGTATTTATCTGATACAACT
>NW_015565201.1:0-208 GCF_001515605.1 Sinocyclocheilus anshuiensis | reverse complement strand
ACCTAGCTATCGGTATCGGCAAAATCCACTATCGGTCAACCTCTAGTTTCTAGGGTGTTGCTTTAGCGTTCTGAGAGATTTCTAGAGTGTTGCTTTAGCATTCTGAGAGGTTTCTAGGGTGTTGCTGTAGCATTCTGAGGGGTTTCTAGGGTGTTGCTGTAGTGTTCTGAGGGGTTTCTAGGGTGTTGCTGTAGTGTTCTGAGAGGTT
>NW_015565200.1:0-208 GCF_001515605.1 Sinocyclocheilus anshuiensis | reverse complement strand
ACTTGATCTTGAAAAAGGCAACTTTACTATAAAATTAAATAGTAGAAGTAGTAATAGTACTCCACTGCATGAAGCAGAGGGTGGTGTACTCTGGGTTGGTAACCTACAGGTTGCAGGTTCAAACCTGATTGACCAAACTTGTATGACTTTCTTTTTTCTGGGGAACACAAATGAAGATGTTCTGAAAACCGGTCGTAACCAAACAGTT
>NW_015565199.1:0-208 GCF_001515605.1 Sinocyclocheilus anshuiensis | reverse complement strand
CAACCTTATATGTTTGAGCCTGTATCAGACGAAGATACAGATTTTTCAAGAATGTTTAGCGTCCGTGAGTCCGTGAGAGACAGTTATGAGTGAGGGCGCAGATGCAGCCTCTGTGTTGCCAGATCCAGCTCTTATAAGCGTTTTTGGACTTGTCTTTTCCACTTTTTTTTGACACTTTAGAAAGTTAATAAAGTAGGACATTGCAGTT
>NW_015565198.1:0-208 GCF_001515605.1 Sinocyclocheilus anshuiensis | reverse complement strand
TGAAGCCTGATAACACACTGACTCAACTAAACTGTTTGTTCATAACGTTTTGGAAGCTTATCTTGCATTATTGCTATTCCAGTTGCTTTTCAGTATTATTGTATCATGAAAGTACAAGTTTAATGTTTTTATTTTGTTCTGCTTTAATATTGTAATATAGTTAAATCTTTTACAATATAAGGCTTAGTGCATCTACATTGTGTGGCCT
>NW_015565197.1:0-208 GCF_001515605.1 Sinocyclocheilus anshuiensis | reverse complement strand
GGTTGAGGTGGCTAATGTTGCTGTTGCTTCAATACTTGTTGTGGTCTCTGGTATAGCTGTGGTTGCTGCCTCAGATGTTGTCGATGTTGGTGCTATAGTTAAGGAAGTTAGTTGGGTGGTTGTGGAAGCCAAAATTGTTTTTGTCGAGTCAGGTATAGTTGTAGTTGGTTCATTAGTCGTCGATGTTGGTACTGTAGCTGAGGATGTT
>NW_015565196.1:0-208 GCF_001515605.1 Sinocyclocheilus anshuiensis | reverse complement strand
CGTTTAATCAAAAACATTTATTTGATCAAAAATACAGTAAAAATGACGAATTATTATTCTAATTTAAAATATCCCGTTTAAGACACGTGAATATGAGGATCATATAAACACTAAATGATGTTAAAATCGGACATAAAGGCTCTTCTTTATAAGAGCAGACATTCAGTCTTTAATAAGACAGACATTCAGTTCTGACAAATTTAAAACA
>NW_015565195.1:0-208 GCF_001515605.1 Sinocyclocheilus anshuiensis | reverse complement strand
TAGGATTCTTTGATGAATAAAAAGTTCAAAAGAACAGCATTTATTAAAAATAGAAATATTTTGTAACGTAACTGTAGTGATTTCAATGTATGATAGCCTCACATGGGGCACCACTAAATGTAGTGATTTCAGTCTAAGTAGCACCATTGTCAGGTTCATGGACTGACTGTCTGTGTCATGTTTTGCCCCTGTTTCTGTTCCCTTATTT
>NW_015565194.1:0-208 GCF_001515605.1 Sinocyclocheilus anshuiensis | reverse complement strand
AGTCGAATCAGGCTCCTCCTATCGAAGCATTGAATCTTCGACTATCAACCTTAACTTTTTGTTTTGTGGGTGTTTGTGTATGTTGTTACATTGTGTGGGAGTAAAATATTTATACTCCCATGTCTCTATCCTGTTTTCAGATACTGCTCAGACTTTATTTTGAACTTGGAACTGCTCAGGTTCACAGTAGGTTAGATAGTCTGTTGTT
>NW_015565193.1:0-208 GCF_001515605.1 Sinocyclocheilus anshuiensis | reverse complement strand
GTCTAATGAATTGGAGCATGATGTGATTGACAGCTCTGATACAACCCAGCTGAGAACTGAGGGTTATGATGATGTTGAGGGTATTGACAGGAGTGTACCTGAATCCACTGCAGAGCAAGTTGAATTATTTGCTCCTGTTTCCTTGAGTGCTGCGATGCTTAACGGTGGTCGCCTTGTAGAAGCTAATTCAGTGTCTAATATAAGTGTT
>NW_015565192.1:0-208 GCF_001515605.1 Sinocyclocheilus anshuiensis | reverse complement strand
TCTACTGCAGCAGGTGTTTCTGTTCAGTTATTTATGTGAATAGAAATATTTTGTGTGTCTACAAAGGCTAAAATATTTACCATCACATCTAAACAACATCTTGAGTTTAGTAGAACTTGTTTATGGTAATGAGTGGAATTTTACCGTTCAAAAGTCTGGAGTTGGTAAGATTTTACATGTTTTTGAAAGAAGACCTTTATGTTCAACA
>NW_015565191.1:0-208 GCF_001515605.1 Sinocyclocheilus anshuiensis | reverse complement strand
GGCAAAGAATGAATTTGCATTTTCATTCAGACCAACGTGAAAATCAAGTTTCCCCAGGTCTGCGCACGCAACAGCGGGCAATTTGCAAATGTTTCATGTTGATGTCAACATGAAAGGGCTTGAGATTTGTTTTAAAAACGAGTCGTTTAAATGATTCAGAGTTTACTCTTTCTTTTGAGAGACAATAACTTTATACACGGTGCACTTT
>NW_015565190.1:0-208 GCF_001515605.1 Sinocyclocheilus anshuiensis | reverse complement strand
GTGTGTGTTTGTCTGGCAAACATAAGTGTTTTTTTGTGGGAGGGGTATCTGTGTGCTGTCTGAGTGTGTGTTTGTTTGTTAGAGTTCACAGAGGACAGCGGATGAATGAACGTAGATGCTTCGCAGATTTATTCACAAATAACATCATCTGATTTATTCACAGTCAGAATCTCATATGTGACATGAAAGCAGAAGCATCACACCCTTT
>NW_015565189.1:0-208 GCF_001515605.1 Sinocyclocheilus anshuiensis | reverse complement strand
CTGGCCGTTAAAATTATTAGAGAAATAACTCCCGAAGTGGTACGCTGTGCCTATTAATGGAATGGTCTTTCTGAGTTCTCAAATAAATTAGAGCTACATTCGATTTTTATTGACTGAACGCAAATGCTTATTGCGATAGAAATCACTGTAACGGTTCCACTGATTAAGAAATATTTTTGTTAGCTTGGGTGGTAATATTAGGCCTATT
>NW_015565188.1:0-208 GCF_001515605.1 Sinocyclocheilus anshuiensis | reverse complement strand
AGGAATACTCAACGAAGGGGAGATCCATGCGAGCTAAGGCGGCAAACCGAGCAGCAATTTCCATAGCCGCAGGGAAAACAAGGAAAACAAAAAACTTTCAAAATGGGGGGAAAAAACGGGGAGAAGGGGCACCACTTACTATTTTGTCTGGTCCGGTATTCTATCACGGTTGCACTACTGAGTGGAGTGAGGAGCAAGGAACGGAGGG
>NW_015565187.1:0-208 GCF_001515605.1 Sinocyclocheilus anshuiensis | reverse complement strand
TGTGTGCAATGCAAATCTGACTCATGCATGCAATTAAACACTCTCACGCTGGCTTTCTGTCTTTATTTATTATCAAGCATGCATTAAATCCAGATCACACCACTGTGTGTGAACAAATCTGCGCTGCATCTGATTGGTCACCGCTCACAGGGCTCCTGATTGGTGATTAACTCATAATGGCTGCATAATTACCCACTACAAGTCATTT
>NW_015565186.1:0-208 GCF_001515605.1 Sinocyclocheilus anshuiensis | reverse complement strand
ACAAAACATTGTATAACATTTTGCACTTTGTGATGCAAAACATTACTGAGTGATTTTTTTGATACTTCCAAAACTACACTGTAGAAAATTACTTTTCAGAGATACAATTATTGGAGTATGTTACAATAAAATACTATTTCAGTCTTTCTACTTCAAAATTTCATGTCAACAAATTCAATTCAGTGTAGAGATGCACTGATACTAAATT
>NW_015565185.1:0-208 GCF_001515605.1 Sinocyclocheilus anshuiensis | reverse complement strand
GAGAGGGCTCCAGTCCCCGAGTTTAGCCCAGAGAGGGCTCCAGTCACCGAGTTTAGCCCAGAGAGGGTTCCAGTCCCCGAATTTAGCCCAGAGAGGGTAGCCGCAGAGGCTGGGCCGAGTGCCGAGGCCAAGGTCACGGAGGCCGATCCACCATGGCTCCCCGAGCTGTCTGATCCGCCATGGCCTCCTGAACTGTCTGCTCCGCCAT
>NW_015565184.1:0-208 GCF_001515605.1 Sinocyclocheilus anshuiensis | reverse complement strand
GATGAAGATTATGAAACTTTTGATTTCTTGAAATCATTATGCTAAAATTAATTTATGAATTTACATGACAGTTTTTCATTCTCCTTTTCAACCTTTTAATCTGAATGATGTTATTTTTTTCATCTAATAATATGAAAAATCAGATCATACATGACTGAATCTCTAGTTCGACTAAAAATCAGGAAGCAAATAATATGCAATAAAATTT
>NW_015565183.1:0-208 GCF_001515605.1 Sinocyclocheilus anshuiensis | reverse complement strand
TAGAAAGTTTAGGGTCAATAAGATTTTTGTTTTAAAAGAAAATAACAGTTTTATTCTGCAAGGATGCATTAAATTAATCAAAATGAGCATAAAGACATTTGTAATGTTACAAGATTTCTATTTCAAATAAATGCTATTCATCAAAAAATCCTGAAAAAAAGTATCCACAAAAATATTAAGCAACCACTAGCAACAATTAAAATTATTT
>NW_015565182.1:0-208 GCF_001515605.1 Sinocyclocheilus anshuiensis | reverse complement strand
ATATATATATATATATATATGAGGTGCCAAACAGGAAATAATTATATAAAAATTCAGACTTAATTATATATTGATTTACATTTATATATTCAGAATTATAAGTATATATTCAGATTTACATTTATATATTCAGACATAATATAGGCTATTCAGACTTATTATGATATATTCACAATTTACATTTATATATTCAGATTTACATCTATAT
>NW_015565181.1:0-208 GCF_001515605.1 Sinocyclocheilus anshuiensis | reverse complement strand
AGCAATCTTCTCTCAAAACTTGAAAAGACGTGCACAGTGCTCATTGACAATACATTTTTGTCGATACCCGTGAGCAAATGTCTCATTTAATACTCTAACGTTACATTATTTTCGCAATTCCTCCATTATTAAAACGATTTCACTTAATGCATTTTTTCGGTGTGCTAAATCAGTAAACCACTGCTAAATTAGAATAGGCCGTCAGTTT
>NW_015565180.1:0-208 GCF_001515605.1 Sinocyclocheilus anshuiensis | reverse complement strand
TGTTGGTGTGAACAGGATTTAACAGATACCAATCAACCAACAAAATGTCCTGTCGCTCATCATGATTGTTAGGAAACTAATTGGTTTCTTCACTAAGTGGTTTCTCCACTGCATGGATCCTCATGTGTTGCTTCAGGTAACTTTTAATAGAGAAACACTTTCCACACTGATCACATGAGTAAGGTTTCTCTCTGCTGTGGATCCTCTC
>NW_015565179.1:0-207 GCF_001515605.1 Sinocyclocheilus anshuiensis | reverse complement strand
AAGACATTTTAAGACTTTTTAAGGACCCGCGGACACCCTGATACAGTTAAATGTTTTAGTAGCAACATTTTTAAAAGAAGCCTCATATGCACAACAAGGCTGTATTTATTTGATAAAAAATACAGTAATATTGTGAAATATTTTACAAATTCAAATAACTGCTTTCTATCTGAATATATTGTAAAATGTAATTTATTCCTGTGATGC
>NW_015565178.1:0-208 GCF_001515605.1 Sinocyclocheilus anshuiensis | reverse complement strand
TAACATTAACCAATAGCCCATTCAATAGCTGTGAGGGCAAAAAGTTAAAAAAAAAAGTTGACTTTTGATAAATTTATGAAGCTCCGTTTAGAAAATCATGCAATAATGAACCTTTCACAAAACTAGGAACGATATAAGTAAATAGGTTTTGATTTTGAGTTCGTGTTGAATTTGTTGACTCAATCCATTTCTCAGCTTCATTCAGTTT
>NW_015565177.1:0-208 GCF_001515605.1 Sinocyclocheilus anshuiensis | reverse complement strand
ACTGGGTCGGTACTTCCGTGACCTTTCCAGCGTGATTACGTAATGTGTGAAATCAAGCTAGTGCAAGACCAGCATTTGTGGTTAAAGTATATAAATGTTTATTTTTTTTAGAAAATGACCGATGGTTTTGTTAGATAAGAGCCTTATTTCTCGGCTGGGATCATGTAGCGCTCTTTGAAGCTGCACTGAAACTGCAATTTGGACCTTC
>NW_015565176.1:0-208 GCF_001515605.1 Sinocyclocheilus anshuiensis | reverse complement strand
ATAATCTATATGTATATGAATAATCTCACTATCTTCAAAGACAGGAATTCAAGTCTCCTCAATGGCTCTCACCCATTTCTTAGGCCTCATTCAATCCTCTTGGATACAGAGTGTTGAGTCTGTTTATCCAAAGGCTTTCTGCTCTTAGTCTGTCTCTTAGACTCCACAAAGGGTTAGTTTGTAGTATAGTAGCTCTAAGAGAGGGGAG
>NW_015565175.1:0-208 GCF_001515605.1 Sinocyclocheilus anshuiensis | reverse complement strand
TTACTGACATGACTGTATTCACAGGCACTTTGACAGGCAACCAGCATCACTAATGACCCTCGAGACCCACTCAGAGTTCAAGAAGATTCAAAGAGCTGAGGTCATGACACAGACTTTTAATTGCTTTCTTAGGGTTTGCCCTCTTGTGTTTAGACTTTGATAAAAGAGTGCTTTTACAAGTGTAAAACACTTACTTTTGGATTTGTGC
>NW_015565174.1:0-208 GCF_001515605.1 Sinocyclocheilus anshuiensis | reverse complement strand
GTATTTATTTTTTCCCTCACACAGTAAAAACGTGTCCTAAAATACACCAGTTTGAAAGCCTGTCTTCTGGCTCCTATGGGACTTACGCGCTCTCTTGGTGTAGATTTTGTGGCGCTGGCTGGCGGGTCCGTATCCGGCGCCGTTATACGCCCGCACCTCGATCAGGTAATGTGAGTTGGGCTTCATGTTGTCCAGACGCGTGTGGTTT
>NW_015565173.1:0-208 GCF_001515605.1 Sinocyclocheilus anshuiensis | reverse complement strand
GCAACAGAGTCTGGGCCAAATCTGGTTTACATTCACTTCTGGCTTCAACGTTGTTGTTTTTTCAGTCTTGATTGCAATTTATTTTTTTATTTTTTATGTACTATGGATAATTTAAAAAAATCAGGCTTGTGTATTTATGACATCAATTACTAGGCCTATATATTTTTTTTTTTTCAGAAATGGAAGTAATTTAAAATGTTATTGTGTG
>NW_015565172.1:0-208 GCF_001515605.1 Sinocyclocheilus anshuiensis | reverse complement strand
CGGAGTTGGACTTTGTTCTGGCTTCTGGGTCTGTAATCCCTAACCAAGCCCGTGCCTCGTCTCTGAACTTCTGGTTTTTGCAAGAGAGGGTCTACTACCATAAAGCAGTCCACCTAATATCTTATACATACACATTTTGATACAATACAGCATTAAAAACACAAGGAACCTACAATTAATTTCCCTGTGATTCCTTTAACAATTTTTT
>NW_015565171.1:0-208 GCF_001515605.1 Sinocyclocheilus anshuiensis | reverse complement strand
GAATTCTTACTAATTCAGCTGTGGTCTCTGCTGTTTCCAGCAAGAAAAAAATCATGTACCTTCTGTGGTCTCTGCTGTTTCTTCACGTTTCAGCTCGACGTCGGACCCTGTTTGGTTAGTAAACCTTTGCTTTTTAAATTTAAAATACATTGTTTGCAGTATTTATTTTTATAAACCTCATGAAAATCCTTCCAATATAATGCAAAGT
>NW_015565170.1:0-208 GCF_001515605.1 Sinocyclocheilus anshuiensis | reverse complement strand
CAAAGAAATTTAGTCAAATGGACTGGTGTTTTTAAGTTTTTTTTTAAATTTTCTGAGCACTAAATTTCTTCAATGGCAATCATTTTAAGGTACAACAATTGTTAAAATTATTTTTTCAGACTTTTTATATAATATATATTTATTCAAAAAATGTAAGTAATTGTTTTTTTTTATATAAAAAGGTTTTTATTTTTATTTTAATTGTTTT
>NW_015565169.1:0-207 GCF_001515605.1 Sinocyclocheilus anshuiensis | reverse complement strand
CAATAACATGCAGGTATTGTACATAATCGACCAATCGTGGCGGGTGAGAAGGTGAAATCTACAGAGAACGATCAAAGCGATGCAAAATGTTAGGTGTGTTTGTTCGTTCGTTCAACTTGAAGTGGTGCTGTGCACCGATCATTGTATGACACCAAAGTACTGCGAGAGCGATTCGAAAGCATAAGGAGCCGTCTCTCTCTATAGCTC
>NW_015565168.1:0-208 GCF_001515605.1 Sinocyclocheilus anshuiensis | reverse complement strand
GATGAAACATTAAGTAACATTTGCAGCTGAAAAGCAGAAAAACTAGTAGACATGCTGCAGTTATCTCATCAGCCTTCACAGACAAACGCACACTGTACAATGGGCTCCAGAAATCTCTGATCACTAGTGAAAATGTGCATATATTGTGCAAATTATATTTGTAGTACTAACTAATACAAATTGTACTAACTAGAACTACTTTTTTTTA
>NW_015565167.1:0-208 GCF_001515605.1 Sinocyclocheilus anshuiensis | reverse complement strand
ATTATATTAAAAGCAATAGGGCATCATGTTACTGCACTTAAATCTAAAGGTAAAAATAGAATAAAAAGATTAAAGCATAAAATATAAAAAAATTAAAAGTAAAATAAGGGGAGAACGTGACATATATGTCATGAGAATATACATAATATAAAAAAAAGTCTTCAAAAATAATGCAAAAGGTAGTTTACATTACATTAGACGCCTTTTT
>NW_015565166.1:0-208 GCF_001515605.1 Sinocyclocheilus anshuiensis | reverse complement strand
GATATTAAATTATGGCCGATACTGATAAGCCAATAATAACTGTCACGTTATGGCAGATAACCTAATAAAATTACATTTTACCAAAAAAAAAAAAAAATTAAATTAAATGTATTATTGTTTAGTATATACATTTATGTAAATGAATAGATATACACTGAGATTAAAATTCTGGACGATACTGATAAGGCAGATAACCGTTAAAATTTTT
>NW_015565165.1:0-207 GCF_001515605.1 Sinocyclocheilus anshuiensis | reverse complement strand
TTTAAGGGGGTCTGAATACTTTCCGTACCCACTGTATATGCTACTGTTCATAAGATTAGGGTCTGTACGTTTTTTAATGTTTTTGAAAGAAGTCTCTTCTGCAGGCCAAGACGGCATTTATTTGATCAAAAACACAGTAAAAAAAATAATATTTTGAAATACTTTTACAATTTAAAATAACTGTTTTCTATTTGAATATATTTTAAA
>NW_015565164.1:0-208 GCF_001515605.1 Sinocyclocheilus anshuiensis | reverse complement strand
GTGAATTTGACTGTTAGGTTTAACAGTAAATTACTGTATTTTTTATTATTATTATTTTTTAACAGATTATCTTAGCAATTTAGCATTACTTTTCTGTTTTTTTAACTGACAACTGTTTGCCTTACAGGACCATGAAGGTAAATTTATAGTTTATTATTTTTTAAAATAAGCTTCATGTTTTGTATTAACCCCACAGCAAAATGTATTG
>NW_015565163.1:0-207 GCF_001515605.1 Sinocyclocheilus anshuiensis | reverse complement strand
ACATATTTACTGTTTGAATTTCTTTAAAAAAAGAAAATTTAGAAATCTGAGACTTTGTTTCACACCAAAAGTAACCTGCTCTGTCTTGTCTATCGGCGCATTGTCAGTGTTAAGTGGCACGTGAACTGATCATCTCTTCCTCTTTACTACTAGTTATAGCAGGAAATAAACATGAATGAACATTAGAGTTATGTTCTCTCAACTGCA
>NW_015565162.1:0-208 GCF_001515605.1 Sinocyclocheilus anshuiensis | reverse complement strand
CTGAGGCACCAAGGCCGTCACCAAATACACCAGCTCCAAGTAGAGCTCCGCTCCAGCTCTCACACACAAAGGCTCTTTCAAAAGCCACCCACTTTCTCGTTTAAAGAGTCTAATGTTGTAAATACTTAATATGCGATCGTGTTAATATACAGTTTAGTTTACATCTAATTTTATTGTGGTGATGCCTTTTTTTTTTTTTTTTTTTTTT
>NW_015565161.1:0-207 GCF_001515605.1 Sinocyclocheilus anshuiensis | reverse complement strand
CTGAACTGATTCCCCTGTCTGAAGCGCTTCCCTTGATGGGGATCAATTTTTGGTGTGTTTGGGCTGCGTACACTACCACAGAACCTCCCGAGGCGGCGGCGCTCGCTTCGGCTCCGGGTATGGTGGTGGCGCCCAGCAATACACTTTCAGCCCGTCCTGTCTTGGTCGAAGGGACCGTTGCTGAACTCTGTACCTATACAGTTAAAC
>NW_015565160.1:0-207 GCF_001515605.1 Sinocyclocheilus anshuiensis | reverse complement strand
ACTTACAAACAGGGTGCAAACTTAACTTTTTAAGATAGAATCATCTGCTTTTTTCTTCATTCATTCACAACACACGTCACTGTAAGGTACTTTTTATTAAGGTCCCATTACATTTACAGTTCTTAAATGAATTTGATGCTCAACAAAACATAATTTAGTTCAATATTGTGCTAATTGCTCTGCTTGGGTGTTGATTTTAGATCCTGC
>NW_015565159.1:0-207 GCF_001515605.1 Sinocyclocheilus anshuiensis | reverse complement strand
GGCTTGGTTTCGGTTTTCACCTAATCAAGATCTTCTCCGCATTGAACTTCTATATTACTCTAATATTTTGAATGCAAAACACAGCAGCGGCGCATCTTGTGGGCTAGACTAGCAAAATATTAAAATGCAACATCACTTACATCATCATCACCGCATCTCACCCGCCACTGATGACGCTCCCTCGCACTCCTAACATTCAAATGCAAA
>NW_015565158.1:0-207 GCF_001515605.1 Sinocyclocheilus anshuiensis | reverse complement strand
GCTCGCTCCAGTGTCGGCTCCAGCCCCAGGGCTCGCTCCAGTGTCAGCTCCAGCCCCTGAGTTGGCTATAGTGCCAGCTCCTCGAAAGAGCCTTGCTGTGCCTGCTCCTCCAGAGCACCCTCCAGTGTCAGCTCATTGTAAGCGCTTCTCAGTTCCCGAGAATAGCCCACTGAGGGCTCCAGTTCCCGAGTATAGCCCACGGAGGGC
>NW_015565157.1:0-207 GCF_001515605.1 Sinocyclocheilus anshuiensis | reverse complement strand
GGCTGGAAGTCTCTGCTTATTAAAAGAAAGATCAAAGCGAATCAATCCTCTGTTGTGTGTGAAGAGAAAAAAAAATCAGCGTGTAGAAGTTTCAAAGGCTGCTGCACAGGTTAAATCTCTCGAGGAACATGCCTGATAATTTATTGGAGACAATAAAGACACTGAATATTTCACTTAGACCTCTTGTTCTCCTTGTTTCATGAAGCC
>NW_015565156.1:0-207 GCF_001515605.1 Sinocyclocheilus anshuiensis | reverse complement strand
GTTTTAAACTGTGTAAAAATGTTGCAATGTTAATATATTACATTAATGTATAAAGTATAATTAGCTAAACAAATTGCCGTTAATTATAGCTAAACTAATTATTATTAACTAAATTATTATTATTATTTCTTATTAAAACAATATTAAATATACAGGAATATATATTCCCCATGATTGTGTAGCCTAGTGAACCAAACTGAGAGACCA
>NW_015565155.1:0-207 GCF_001515605.1 Sinocyclocheilus anshuiensis | reverse complement strand
GGAGTTGCTTCATTGCATCTGTACTTTTTAAGACATTACTTGTGTCTAGAAACAACTAACACTTTATATTCTGTTATACAATGCAGAACTTTTCCTGTTCCATGTTTTGCAACTCAAAATTATATTGGCAATAACTCAAAACAGCACAAATTTATGTTGGCGTAACATTAGGCCATAACAGTGTGCAATTATTTTGGCATCAAGTCA
>NW_015565154.1:0-207 GCF_001515605.1 Sinocyclocheilus anshuiensis | reverse complement strand
GTCTTCCCTATATTTTTCTAAAAATATTAATGTGACAAGGTGTGAGGGGGTTGAAGACTGTTGGTTTTGTTTCTCTCTCATATTGTCCCCTTGTTTCTGGGTCAACATATCTGCATGGCCAGCATTGTCTTTCTGCTGCAAATGAGGGTGCAATTTCTGATGTATGATGCTTGTCAACGTTTAAGTGGACATATTACATCAAAAATT
>NW_015565153.1:0-207 GCF_001515605.1 Sinocyclocheilus anshuiensis | reverse complement strand
GGAGTCTAAGGCCCGGAAACACATAAGGGAGGCAGGTAAAGGAAATATGAGTCTGACTGCTTATAACAGCTCATAAATTATTTTTTTTAGAGAATTGTATTATCTTACTGTGTTTGTCTCTGTTCTACAGGAGCAGAGTTTGTTCTCCATAACGCTCGCCAGCTGAGCCGGGTTTACCCCAGTGGTTTGAGAACTGACTCATCCAAC
>NW_015565152.1:0-207 GCF_001515605.1 Sinocyclocheilus anshuiensis | reverse complement strand
ACTGTTGTATTAAATCAATATCACATTTGCAAACTCCTTTAATAACTATTAAAAGTTGTCAGTCTCCTTATCGCGATCTGTGGCCGCACAGAAAATGAGAGCGCGCGAGTGAGTTCTCAAGACTCATGATACGTTCCGTCATCTGTCATCTTGTTATAAGCTCGGAACCTGCGGGAATGAGTAGAATTGTTATTAATAGCCGCAATC
>NW_015565151.1:0-207 GCF_001515605.1 Sinocyclocheilus anshuiensis | reverse complement strand
CAAAAATGGTATAGAGAACCATGGAATTTGGCACCAACTACCGACTGAAATGTTGGTATTGTGACAACACTAATACAGTGCTGGGTAGATTACTTACGAATTGTAGTTCGTTACTGATTCCAAATTACATGACAAAAATTGTAGTTAGTACCATAATCTATTACATTACACATTTGAGATAATATAATCTGACTACTTTTTGATTAC
>NW_015565150.1:0-207 GCF_001515605.1 Sinocyclocheilus anshuiensis | reverse complement strand
GTTGTGTTCGGTATTAGCCTGCTCAATCTCAGTAATAATGTCCCATTGGATAGGTGACACAATGAGAGCCGGGGAAATTACATTTTCAGGCCTACTGGAGTCAGAATCTCTCTCGAATTGCCGTGACCGGGTGTCTGCCTTTGTGTTCTTAGAACCTGGCCAGTAGGTAACAGTGAAATCAAACCTGGAGAAAAACAGAGACCACCT
>NW_015565149.1:0-207 GCF_001515605.1 Sinocyclocheilus anshuiensis | reverse complement strand
TCTTCAGAAACTCTAGATCCTCCATGGATGGGGCGAGTCTATGGTCGTCGGGAGAACGAGCGAAGACTGTCTGCCCTAAGCAGTCTCCACTGAGCGTCATGGAACCACGGATGGAGGTTGGTGCTGAATGATACTGAAGTCTAGACGCTTGACCAAATACCTCTTTCACTCTGATCTGGTTGTTGCATGGTTGAAGATAACTCGTAC
>NW_015565148.1:0-207 GCF_001515605.1 Sinocyclocheilus anshuiensis | reverse complement strand
GATGTGTTAATGTTGAAGTAATTTCAGATCTAATTCTTGGCACAACAATTATGAAAGATTTTTTTTCTATTATGGACCAGTGCACACTGGGATGCTGTAGAACTGTAAAATGTGATCGAATCTCTGCCATAAATGAATTTTACATGCAGAGGGAAGCTACAGTCTTTTTGTGTGTATTTCTCTACAGTGATGCTTTGGCAGTTCTGC
>NW_015565147.1:0-207 GCF_001515605.1 Sinocyclocheilus anshuiensis | reverse complement strand
AACGGGCCTGGGGCTGAATTATGATAAACTGTAGTATCGATAAGCTCTAATGTTAACTGTTCTGCTTATGGTGCTGGGGAAATTAAAGAAATACACTTACAATTTATTATTGCTACATAATATTATCAAGCTAACTGTATCTTGCCAACCGTTTCTACATGTGATAATATCAAGACATTCGTCACTGATGCGTTTTCGTTATTTTGC
>NW_015565146.1:0-207 GCF_001515605.1 Sinocyclocheilus anshuiensis | reverse complement strand
CACCAGTGCCTGTGATCTTTTGCTACAAATGCGGTGAAGACGGACATAAGAAGTGGGAGTGCAAAGCACCTGAGGACCTCAGAAAAGTGAATCAGAAGCTGATAAAGATGCAGCGCCTGCAGGGAAACTGGGCAGGAGCTCAGTGAAGGAACGGCACGGGGCTCCTGAGACAACACGTTCCACTTGTGGTTCATTCATGCTTGATGC
>NW_015565145.1:0-207 GCF_001515605.1 Sinocyclocheilus anshuiensis | reverse complement strand
GTCCGGTCACTTTTGACCGTGAAGATCACAAGTGTGACTCCCAAAGGAGGAGCACCAGAGAAAACTTGTGTTGATGGTAAAGATCCACTATCCAGTCTGTACTGTAGAAAATGCAGAATATCCGACACGGAGCAAGCAGCCAGGTCGATATGAACATCACGTCACCATTTCACAAACACTCCCCATTTTAGAGCATACAAACGCCTC
>NW_015565144.1:0-207 GCF_001515605.1 Sinocyclocheilus anshuiensis | reverse complement strand
CGGCTCTAGACTGTTACGTGAAAAATATGACAAACTTTTGTCTGAAGTACAGGAAGTTTCTGCTGGCTCAGTTCAGGATGCTTTTCGGTGGTCTTGTGGGTCTGAAGGAAAGCAGGGTGTTTCTAGCAGCGGTCCCTTGCACAGTAATTCGGCAAGCATTGCATGGACTTCCTTAGATAAGGAGGATGTAATGGCCGTGCTTGACTC
>NW_015565143.1:0-207 GCF_001515605.1 Sinocyclocheilus anshuiensis | reverse complement strand
GTGATCAACCTTTTTTCATCTGCAAGTCTTTTCATGATCAGTTATTGACAGCCCAATACGGTCTGATGGCCCCAAATGAGCATTTATTGCGCTCACAAAAGTGGCAGACCAAAGCTTTCTTCTCCCACCAGAGAAGTCGTATTTTCTTCCTCTTTGTTTTTGCCATACGCATTTTATGTTTCTTTGTCTGTGTCTGGTTTTGAAGAT
>NW_015565142.1:0-207 GCF_001515605.1 Sinocyclocheilus anshuiensis | reverse complement strand
GCAGGCTCCTCCCCACCTCCGTCCTCACTCTTTTGCGTGTGTCGTACGAAATGTTTGTTTTGTTCTGAATTGGGAGGACAGTTGCCTATAGGGGGAAAAACAGCAGCATTCTGACATTTCTGTGCTTGGTGATAACTGAGCAAACAGCTAGACTTCTGGCAGGCCTTTATTCACTCGCTCTCTTTCTCTCTTTCTTATCCCTCTCTC
>NW_015565141.1:0-207 GCF_001515605.1 Sinocyclocheilus anshuiensis | reverse complement strand
AGATACAGCTTTACGATTCTCTCCGAAAACAGCCGAGCTCCTGGAAGCGGGCTGTGGGCGGAGCTAAAGAGTGACGAGCACTTGAGAACCGAAAACACAGACATTTGATGCAGTTTCACTTACCATCCGGTCTGAATCATGACCGGGATCTTTTATAGCTGGGACCGCTGCATCTTCCAGTATCAAACGATGTGCAAATCCAGCGTC
>NW_015565140.1:0-207 GCF_001515605.1 Sinocyclocheilus anshuiensis | reverse complement strand
GCAGGCTCCTCCCCACCTCCGTCCTCACTCTTTTGCGTGTGTCGTGCGAAGTGTTTGTTTTGTTCTGAATTGGGAGGACAGTTGCCTATAGGGGGAAAAACAGCAGCATTCTGACATTTCTGTGCGTGGTGATAACTGAGCAAACAGCTAGACTTCTGGCAAGCCTTTATTCACTCGCTCTCTTTCTCTCTTTCTTATCCCTCTCTC
>NW_015565139.1:0-207 GCF_001515605.1 Sinocyclocheilus anshuiensis | reverse complement strand
GGGCAGCTCATCCTCCTCCATCAGCCGGGGTTTGCGTTTCGGGTTGCGAGCCTCTTCACGACGGCGGTCGAGATCCATGCGCTGGATGAAAGGAAAAGGAAAATTAGGAGTCAAACAAAACAAAGAGTGTCAATGTAAATGGAAGTTTAGCAAGTAGGGCTGCTAACCATGAAGTGATCGAACTCTTCCTCGCTTCTAGCGATCATC
>NW_015565138.1:0-207 GCF_001515605.1 Sinocyclocheilus anshuiensis | reverse complement strand
GTCCAGATTGCGCAATAGACGCGCGTCTGGGAAACACGCGCTCCCAATATCAAAAGCTCTCTCAGCCAGCACGTCTGATGTTTTAGAGATCTGTGTTCACTTGTGGACTGCAGTTGGAGTTGCAGTTTACATGTCTCTCAACTCGGCGGCCATTTCAGAGCAGTGAAATTTGACACCTCTGCGTCACTAGAGGGGGGAGAGGGGGGT
>NW_015565137.1:0-207 GCF_001515605.1 Sinocyclocheilus anshuiensis | reverse complement strand
AACATAAAGCCCTAATGTTCATAACTTATAAGAACAAACAAAAAAGGAAACTGTATACATTAAGGGAAATTACTGTTAACAGGTTTTTACTGTAGCATTTTACAGTCCTTTACTGTTAAAATTATGATGTTTTTACAGTGATGTTTGTTCAGAGTGAAGAGAATAAAGGAGAGCTGATAGTGAAATCATCGCAGTGAGAAGATGATC
>NW_015565136.1:0-207 GCF_001515605.1 Sinocyclocheilus anshuiensis | reverse complement strand
GAATTTGATTTGACGAAAGTCACGAGACCTATTACTCTCTATCCAGTCATGTTGATGGATAAACATAAAATTAAAATAAGCATGTAACGACCACAAACGGATGAAAATAGCGGAGTAAAAGTACCGATACATCACTAAAAATTACTCAAGTAAAAGTAAAACTACACTATTTTTAAACTACTCAAAAAAGTACAATTACTGATAAAA
>NW_015565135.1:0-207 GCF_001515605.1 Sinocyclocheilus anshuiensis | reverse complement strand
GATTTTAATTTCATCATAGATTGTTTATGCTAATGTTTTCTAAACTTCGAATATAAGCTAAATGGTCCGTACCCCTTATTATCGGGATAGGAAAGTGCCCAATGTGAGCCGGGAGGAGGTGTTCCCCTGGGATTGTATCAGTGCACACATCAATTTATATACATTTCTCATGCTTTCCTCTAAATCCATTTGAAAAAGAAGAACAAA
>NW_015565134.1:0-207 GCF_001515605.1 Sinocyclocheilus anshuiensis | reverse complement strand
TAATTCTTAATGAACCTACGATAGTAGCTGCTCAGCCCCAAAAATTGTCTCACCTGTTTGACACTCTTTGGGATGGCAAACTCAGTCACTGCCCGTACTTTGTCGATATCAGGCAAGATGCCACCAGGCGTCACTTTGTATCCCAGGAATTTAAATTCCTCACGGCAAAACTGACACTTGCCCAGCTTCACAGTCAGGCCAGCCGTC
>NW_015565133.1:0-207 GCF_001515605.1 Sinocyclocheilus anshuiensis | reverse complement strand
TGGTGTGGACATCCTTTGTCCACATGTGTGCATTCAGTAGACAATGTTCTACATTTGAGTATGCATATGTTTTGTCTCTTACTGGTGTCATGTGCAGAGAGTCTGTCTTTGTGCATTTATCATTTCTTGTTTTCCATCTCGGTGAGAAGACTGCTGTCCACGGTCTCTGAAAATGGTTTGATCTCTTTGTTTCTCTTTTCCATTGTC
>NW_015565132.1:0-207 GCF_001515605.1 Sinocyclocheilus anshuiensis | reverse complement strand
GCAAGGTTTAACTTTAAATTCACGACACAAGACAATGATTCTTTACAAATGAAACAATTTATTTTGAACTACTTCTATAGATTACATGGATCTAAAACTGTTAGAATGAGAGTTAACAGAGTTCTGAGGAAATCCCAAAGTTTTAGCAAGATATTCGCTACCGTTCTTTACTTGCAACCTGAGAAAATCACAAAGCAGAGATTTGTC
>NW_015565131.1:0-207 GCF_001515605.1 Sinocyclocheilus anshuiensis | reverse complement strand
GTTCACTGTGGGGGAAGTGGAAGAGGAAGTCTCCCCTAAACATTTTTTGTGGGGGGGGGGCAGTAGGCCGTGGGCTCCAGTGGCCACTGAGTCCAGCAGACCAGGATTGCCATCATGCCACACACTGATAATTGCAAGTCCAGTGTTCGTCACCACTCCCATGCCAGAGCCAATTCCCAAGATGGCTGCCATGTTCCAGTCAGAGTC
>NW_015565130.1:0-207 GCF_001515605.1 Sinocyclocheilus anshuiensis | reverse complement strand
GATATCATGCAGATTAAAGAGACAATCCAACAACCCTTATCTGTTACTCAGCAGTGTTTCGCAGTCTACAACAAAGAAACAGCAGCAGCAGTGTCCCACAGCATCAGATCTCAGATCAGGGTTCCCGACAGACTTCAGGATGGACCCGAGTCCAAGAGCATGAGACCTGGAAACCAGATACGGCTACCTATCAATGGCAGGCAGGTC
>NW_015565129.1:0-207 GCF_001515605.1 Sinocyclocheilus anshuiensis | reverse complement strand
GTTACCAGCTCCGACTTCCTCAGAGACCTCCAGCAGTCTGGAACAGGAGAAATACCTGCAGGCCATCCTCAGCTCCATCCCCATCTACTTCAAACCCAACGGCAACAACACCCTCACCAACCGCTCCCTCATCGGCTTGTCCCCAGGTATTGCAAAGATATCAGGTGCATCCTTCACTCAACGTCTGATTCTTCGCGTTCTTGTTTA
>NW_015565128.1:0-207 GCF_001515605.1 Sinocyclocheilus anshuiensis | reverse complement strand
GCATACATTTTATGTACTTAATAAAATAACCTGCAGTTGTATTTGTAGTATTCTAAACTGGTATATGTCCGCTAAAATGAAACGACTAATTTTGTACTTAATGCACTTTAATTGTAAACAAAAGTAGTGCTGAAATCCAACTACAGATATACTGGAGTATAATTGATTGTGCTAAAGTGGAACTATTGTAAGTATACTTCAGGTACA
>NW_015565127.1:0-207 GCF_001515605.1 Sinocyclocheilus anshuiensis | reverse complement strand
AAACCATAACAAGATGGCCTCCTTGTCAGTGGATCCAGTGACGGAGCCACGGATGTACCAGCAAACGCTCCTACAAGATGGGCTCTGCGATCTCCTGGATGCTAACAAGTTTGTGGACTGTGTTCTGAAGATCAAAGACAAAGAGTTTCCTTGTCATCGGCTAGTGCTAGCCGCTAGCAGCCCTTACTTCAAAGCCATGTTCCTTTC
>NW_015565126.1:0-207 GCF_001515605.1 Sinocyclocheilus anshuiensis | reverse complement strand
GAATTTGTCTGGATCTGGGAAATTGTTATGACCAAAAGAACTGCCCATGTTGTAACTGTTACTGAGAATGAGACCAAGGATTTTTGTACCAGTGATTGCATCAAAAAAACGCTTTGCCATGGGAACTTTAAAGCCGTTTCCAGATAGGTCCAATACAGTTATGGACATGTTCTTAAACGGGTTTCCACACTTGTCCCATCCTAACCA
>NW_015565125.1:0-207 GCF_001515605.1 Sinocyclocheilus anshuiensis | reverse complement strand
GCAGGAGGTGCCTCAGCAGGAGGTGCCTCCGCCGGTTTTCCTTCAGCTGGGGCTTCCTCCGCTGGAGCGGCTTCGGCGGGGGCTGGTTCAGCGGGGGCGGGAGCGGGCTCGGGCGCTGGTTCGGGTGCGGGTGCCGGTTCCTCCTTCTTGGCGGCCTTAGCCGACTTCTTTATCGGGGCTGGTTTTGCCGGCATGCTTGTCCGCTTC
>NW_015565124.1:0-207 GCF_001515605.1 Sinocyclocheilus anshuiensis | reverse complement strand
GTGCTTCTATTCTTCCTAAATCCACACTGTGATTCAGGCAGCATTGACTCAGTGATATTGTTAATGAGTCTCTGAAGCAGCACCTTGGCCAGGACTTTACCACCAACAGAAAGGAGTTCTATGAATATGCAGAACATGCCCCTACTATTGCCAAAAATGGCATTGTTTCCCTTGATCTTATAGATGACAACAATGTTTGCATCTCTC
>NW_015565123.1:0-207 GCF_001515605.1 Sinocyclocheilus anshuiensis | reverse complement strand
GGTCAGGAATCGGATACTTGTTGTAAAATAAAAATTTCAATTCCACCGATCAATTCTTGTGTGCGCATCTTTTATTTTTAGGTGGTGAAAAGGGGCTGTTAAAAATGCATTTGTCTTTGAATCATTCATTCAAGAAATTCATTCAAAAACACTGATTCATCCAATAATGAAACAAGTAAATCTTGAGCAAGTCATTGAATCATTCCA
>NW_015565122.1:0-207 GCF_001515605.1 Sinocyclocheilus anshuiensis | reverse complement strand
GGGGCTGCGTGCTCTGTGGTCACTCTCTGTGATTTGGCTGGAGACGACTGTCCATCCAGTGAGCTAGCTGTGCTATCACGCCTTTGAGAGTCTGCTGCATTTGCGTACTCAAAACTTTCACCTGAAGCAGGTAGGGGCTCAGCGAGAGAATGACCAGATTTAATCTTCTTTAACTCCTCCTGGAGTACTTCTTCAATTGACTTGCCA
>NW_015565121.1:0-207 GCF_001515605.1 Sinocyclocheilus anshuiensis | reverse complement strand
GAGCCTTCCATTTCTTCCTGATTTGCATACTGAGATCGAGAAGGCGAAAAAAAGACTCAGAAATCATACAAAAGCAGCATTGATTTAAACAACTTAAAAAATAAATAATATATAATGCTTGAGTGGAGTGGGAGCAGCCACAAGAGAGACATAGACAGATGATTTCCTCATGCATCTATCGGTTCCAGCATACGAGTTATGCCAACA
>NW_015565120.1:0-207 GCF_001515605.1 Sinocyclocheilus anshuiensis | reverse complement strand
ACATTAAAGAGTGCATAAATAATAAAAAGCTGGCATTTAGGAACAGAGCTAAGGTAGGACTATTAGTGGCACAGAAATAATTAAAATATAATTTGAAAAAAGCAAAGGAACAGCACAAGCAAGCTATGGAACACAGTTTTTATAATTCTAACACAAGAAAATTTTGGGAAACAATGAAATTGGTTACTAACATGAACCCTGCTAAGA
>NW_015565119.1:0-207 GCF_001515605.1 Sinocyclocheilus anshuiensis | reverse complement strand
GAGTGTGTGTGAGAGTGTGTGTGAGTGAGTGTGTGTGAGAGTGTGCGTGAGTGAGTGCGTGAGTGTGCGTGAGTGAGTGTGCGAGTGCGTGAGTGTGCGTGAGTGAGTGAGTGAGCTAGTGTGTGTGTGTGTGTGTGTGAGAGAGAGCGTGTGAGTGTGTGAGTGCGTGAGTGTGCGTGAGTGAGTGAGTGAGTGAGTGAGTGAGTG
>NW_015565118.1:0-207 GCF_001515605.1 Sinocyclocheilus anshuiensis | reverse complement strand
GGAGACCTAGTAGGCTTCATATGCGCAATTATATCTTTAAGCTGCCGCAGAGAAGTAGGCAAAAAACTTGTCAACTGATTAATAGGATCAGCAGGAGTGATCAGATCATTGCTAGCAGATTAAATTTGATATCTAATCCCAGCGACCTTACCAATAAATTTTTGTAAGAATGCTTCACATATATCAGCAGAAGGAATGAGTGATGGG
>NW_015565117.1:0-207 GCF_001515605.1 Sinocyclocheilus anshuiensis | reverse complement strand
TCTCATCATGCACCTCCGGGAAGAAAGGCACTGGAGTGGGGCCCTCAGAACCAGCACGCGCCACCCCAAGAAACCAATCGTCCAACCTTGACGGTTCGGGACGCGGTGGAAGATTCCACTCGAACCCGACACTCTCGGTGTCCCGGGAAAGCATAGCCATCGTTTCCGGGTCCGTCTCCGGCACCGCTGACCGCCCAGAGGGCGGCA
>NW_015565116.1:0-207 GCF_001515605.1 Sinocyclocheilus anshuiensis | reverse complement strand
TTGCACTCTACCTGCTTATCTTTTTTATTTTCAAATCTGAGAACCGTCAAATGCTTCTCATTCGTTAAGGCATGCATTCTGAGTAACAAAAAAACGTGATTTTGCTTAAAGAGAATATAATTAAATATAAGTATGTGTGAAATATGATCTTCAGAATATGAACGTCTCTCAACATCTTTCAGCTGAGACTCCACATACAGAAACACA
>NW_015565115.1:0-207 GCF_001515605.1 Sinocyclocheilus anshuiensis | reverse complement strand
GGTTATGTAACAAGTGAACGTAACAGTTGAGAATACGTGTGTAACAGTAAATTGAATCTGTGCGGCTCTTAAAGTGACAGCAGCCTAATATTCCTGCTGTGTGCTTAATATTAATCAAACAACAAAAGACTGAGAAAATCTCTCTCTGCTCTCGACTGAAGAACTTTTGTAGCTTTAATAGGAAACAAAGAAAGTTTAATTCTTACA
>NW_015565114.1:0-207 GCF_001515605.1 Sinocyclocheilus anshuiensis | reverse complement strand
GTTAAGAGAAGCAGGACATTTTTAAATAGCATGAATCTCCACAGTGATTACAACAATAAACCTAAATTTTGCTTCTGGCAAGAATGTAACAGACATTTCTGTACTTTTATAGGCAATTTCTATTAGTAACTGCATGCTGTTAGCTTTAATTGTGCTGAAGCAGCAATTTGTTAAAAAAAAAAAAAGCACCCAGAAACCATGAAAAAT
>NW_015565113.1:0-207 GCF_001515605.1 Sinocyclocheilus anshuiensis | reverse complement strand
CCAGTCGGAGTTATATTAAAAATAGTCTTTGATCTTTCAAGCTCTGTCATTGCAGTCAGCGGATGTTGCATTGCTTCAGTCCAAAAGAAGTTAATTAAAATGCGCCCATCCATAAAAAAAACTCCGGGGGGTGAACAAAGGCCTCCTGTAGCGATTCGATGCGGTTTTTGTAAGAAAAATATCCATATTCAAAACGTAATAATCACT
>NW_015565112.1:0-207 GCF_001515605.1 Sinocyclocheilus anshuiensis | reverse complement strand
GATTGAACTGTATGTTTTAAGCGTTTAGGTGTAATAAATTTGCCATGTCAGAACCGGACAGTGAAGCTGTGAGTCCTGAAGCCAGTTTCGTCGCGGAGCAAAGGGTGTTACAAGAAGTCATTCAGACCGAGACTGAAGTTCATGAAGACGGTGAAAATGCTGAATCTACGCACGAGATCAAAGTGGACAGCTGTACCGCCACTGACA
>NW_015565111.1:0-207 GCF_001515605.1 Sinocyclocheilus anshuiensis | reverse complement strand
GAACCGCTCCAAACGGTCAAGAGACAATAGGCCCCAGCGACCTTCCCATCCCCAAAATCCAATTTGTCAAGGGCAGAGAAAAGAGAGTGCAGAATCAAAGGTCTGGCGCAACCATTAATCCTCAGCATGTGGCTTTGTCCGCCAGACAGTTCCGATATTTTAAGTGACAAATCCACTGTATAATTTCTCCATAAATTCTCTCCCCTT
>NW_015565110.1:0-207 GCF_001515605.1 Sinocyclocheilus anshuiensis | reverse complement strand
GCTTAACACATTCAAACATAAAATACAAAGCAGGAAAACATCATTTATTTATTTTGTGAACAAAAACAGATTATAAACTAATGTTAAATGTGGTCATGCATAGGAAGGGTGCGGGAGATAGAGAGGGAGGGGGGGAGCTCAGTCAATTCAATTAAAATTGAAAGTTAAAATTGGCTTTGTTGCCATGACAATTTCCACAGTAAAGCA
>NW_015565109.1:0-207 GCF_001515605.1 Sinocyclocheilus anshuiensis | reverse complement strand
TGATTTTAATAATGCATTAGTAAATGCTGAAATTAACATTAAGATCAATAAATGCTGCAGAAGTTCATGTTAACTAATAAAACTTATTTTAAAGTTACCAGTAACAATAGTAACATAACATATACATAACATAGTATAATAATAATATACAACGTAACTAAAAATAATAATAATAATAATAATAATAAATGTTTCTTGAGCAGCAAA
>NW_015565107.1:0-207 GCF_001515605.1 Sinocyclocheilus anshuiensis | reverse complement strand
TGCGTATGCAAATCTTTTTGACGTCATTCTACCTTCATAGACTTCTTTCAAAAACATCACCAAATCTCTCCAAACTTCAAACTTTTGACTCCAAATTTTGACCAGTCCAGTAATCTGACTGAACTAGTGACTGACACATGTGAATCACAGGTGCAAACAGACAGTGTGTGTGTGAGTGTGTGTGAGTGTGTGTGTGTGTGTGTGAGA
>NW_015565106.1:0-207 GCF_001515605.1 Sinocyclocheilus anshuiensis | reverse complement strand
GCTGTTACTGGGGAAACCTCTGTTTCTGTTCCGTCCTCCATGCTGCGACAACAAAAGACTATTTTTAACCAAGCAGCGTGGAGAGCCGCTTCAGAAATGTGCCGCGGCTGGCTGATAAACACAAGCAATGACTAGAGCAGCCGCGATCAGCTCGGGTGGCCATGGAGCCGTAACGCGCCGCAGACGCGTGCAGTGAGGCGCAGATCA
>NW_015565105.1:0-207 GCF_001515605.1 Sinocyclocheilus anshuiensis | reverse complement strand
GTGTAAGAATGGAATGGTACCAGGTTCCACACTTAACACAGACTACAGGAGGTGCAGCCTACACACTCCTAGTAGTAAGACATATCTCTGCTCTTTGAACTTTTCTTAGTGCACAACAAACTCCTCAGACTTCAAGGAAAAAAACTCAATTCACATTTAAAGTCTTAACACCACAACTGGCTTTTAGATATAAATCATCATTCAGAC
>NW_015565104.1:0-207 GCF_001515605.1 Sinocyclocheilus anshuiensis | reverse complement strand
GTGTCGGCACCCTAGATTACCCTTGGCGAGCGTAGTGGTTTACCAGAGGGAGCGCACAGGCCCAAGGACGTGGAGGCACAGCTCAAGTTTCTCTTCTTTATCGCATAAATCTTTTGCGTTTTACTAAAGATTTCTGTGGAGGGGAACGTTTTGCAAGTGACCTGTATTTGGAGGCTCTGATCACAGCAGAGCTACACTGGAATGTCA
>NW_015565103.1:0-207 GCF_001515605.1 Sinocyclocheilus anshuiensis | reverse complement strand
GCTTATAGATATGTTTCTAGAAATTAAGTTGTGCATACGTCTGTTTGTTGTTTAGTTTTACTTTTTTTTGCGTTTTTATTTTTTTGGAGAATCTACACTGTAGTTTAGGTGGAATCCTGGTTTTCAACAAAATAAAGATAAAAATAAAATTCATGTTAAAACAATAAAACATTTGAAACTTCAAAACCTCCTTGTAAAAATGGATCA
>NW_015565102.1:0-207 GCF_001515605.1 Sinocyclocheilus anshuiensis | reverse complement strand
CCTCTAATTGCACTTTATACTGAGAAAGCGTAAGCTATGTTCACCATGCTCACTTTGTGCATGACAGTTTTGTGTTGTGAACCACTTGAATTTAAAGTGAATAAAATAATGGCAACAATAAGAAAAGAAAAAATCTGCATCTTGTCATGGCATTGGAGTTTACATATAGTCCTGTTTTGTCTAATATGAATATACCCAAACTATTCA
>NW_015565101.1:0-207 GCF_001515605.1 Sinocyclocheilus anshuiensis | reverse complement strand
TAACACTAATTTACTGATCATTCACCGATCACTTACTGGCACTGGGCATTATTCAAATGGCAACAGAAGGATGCAGTCAATTAATTTGCTTCAAAACAAATAAATAAATAAATAAATAAATAAAGAATTCCCTACGTAGAATTTCAAACACTTTAAATGCTGTAGTAAAAATATGCAGGCAATTATTTCTGTTTACTGATATGTATA
>NW_015565100.1:0-207 GCF_001515605.1 Sinocyclocheilus anshuiensis | reverse complement strand
GCAATTGTTTTACAATATATGGCTATTACTGTCATAGGAATAATATTCTACAATTATTATTATTATTATGATTATATTCTGATTAGTTAGGCTTCCAGATTCACCGGTGTGAGTGTAATTTAGACTGAGACACTATATCACAACTAAAAAGAGGATTGATTCCCCTTTAAACCTCAAGTACAGTCACTTCACCAGCTCTTCTCTTTG
>NW_015565099.1:0-207 GCF_001515605.1 Sinocyclocheilus anshuiensis | reverse complement strand
TTAAAACTTGTGAATGATCAAAAACAGTATGTTTCTATTAGTATTCTTTTTTACATGGAACAGATGAGAAGTACAATTCATCCATGTAATGTGCAAGGTGCACAGGCAAATTTTGACCCCTTTAACCCAACGTTGCAAAATTACAACACTGACATAACAAGGTCAAAATCTAAAATGATCAATGCATTCAACAATACCTTAATATCT
>NW_015565098.1:0-207 GCF_001515605.1 Sinocyclocheilus anshuiensis | reverse complement strand
TTATGACTATCTTAACCTTGTCCAGCTCTTCCACTTTGTCAACTAGGAACTAACTGAAGCTTGGATATCCTGAGGTTGGAGGACGTCCTGCTCCAGCTGTTCGTCTACAGCAGGGAGGACGTCAGAGGCTGGAGCTTCATGAAGATCATGGATCTCTACAAAAGGGATGTGTTGTAGAGAAGTCTGATCTAAAGTGGGGAATACCAA
>NW_015565097.1:0-207 GCF_001515605.1 Sinocyclocheilus anshuiensis | reverse complement strand
GACATTTTTGCAAAGTATGTTTGCAAAAAAAAAAAAAAGAACACTGAATGTTTAAATCTATCTTCTGATATAAATTTTTATTCAGGGCCAAAATTCATTTGATCAGCAAAATCTTGTGGATTTTTGTGATGTTAAAGGAGACGAACGTGTGAGCGGAAACTTACCGAGGTTGGGGGAGGATTCACACACGAGCAAATAAATATCACA
>NW_015565096.1:0-207 GCF_001515605.1 Sinocyclocheilus anshuiensis | reverse complement strand
GACATTTTTGCAAAGTATGTTTGCAAAAAAAAAAAAAAGAACACTAAATGTTTAAATCTATCTTCTGATATAAATTTTTATTCAGGGCCAAAATTCATTTGATCAGCAAAATCTTGCGGATTTTTGTGATGTTAAAGGAGACGAACGTGTGAGCGGAAACTAACCGAGGTTGGGGGAGGATTCACACACGAGCAAATAAATATCACA
>NW_015565095.1:0-207 GCF_001515605.1 Sinocyclocheilus anshuiensis | reverse complement strand
AACCCCCTCAACAGGTAACTGTGGGCGCACAGCTAAGCTGACCGGGCCGCTCACAATGTCAGACTTCAGATACACCTTGTGAAGTGGCACATTCGCACAGTGCATATTAATTCCACGAATTAAAATGTCGTTACCGGTAAACGAGTCAGCCGAAAAAGGCAAGACGTCTGCCGCTATGAAGGACTGGGCTGCACCCGTGTCACGCAA
>NW_015565094.1:0-207 GCF_001515605.1 Sinocyclocheilus anshuiensis | reverse complement strand
CCATTTTGTTGCTATCACTTTAATTGAGATTCTGATTAAGATTTAGCCAGACACAGATTTTAATCTAATAGTAGCTTTGTATCTATATTGTAGGTAGCTTGCATGCAGACTCTTGCCCAACTGCACAACAGTAACTGGATGAAACCAACAAGCCATGTAACCGTGCAGCTCTGTGAAGGACTCGCAGTGGTCACAGCAAAAGTGAGT
>NW_015565093.1:0-207 GCF_001515605.1 Sinocyclocheilus anshuiensis | reverse complement strand
TAAGACTTCTTGCCCCTTGGTTAACTGCTAGTTGGTCAAACTAGTCCTTAAGACACTGTCTTAACATAGTGTCTAAGATTATGCAACTGGCCCCAGGTGGCGCTTATGGAACAACAGAAATCGAGCTGTTTCCCTGGTAACCTCTGTTAACAAAACAGCGCAGCACTTGCTTTATTACGCATTACACAGAGGGAAGATGAAAAGCAA
>NW_015565092.1:0-207 GCF_001515605.1 Sinocyclocheilus anshuiensis | reverse complement strand
TGACTTGACTTGACTTGTTTCATTCAAATAGGACTTTAATATTAATATGAATTTTATATTTTTACATACACATGCATATATGCACATGATAAAATAATTTCAACTCGAAACAATTGTTCATGTCCACGTCTGTATTCAGAGGCGTCATGCCCATTCAAAGTAAGATCAGATTTTTGAGCCAAGTGGATTTTGAATGCAGCTTCCAAA
>NW_015565091.1:0-207 GCF_001515605.1 Sinocyclocheilus anshuiensis | reverse complement strand
TGTAGTTTAATAGCTATGATACTGTTTTTGAAATCAAATCTTTGCGTAGTTATGACAGGAAGCACTGGCATCTAACAATGCCTTGGAAAAACAAAACCGTTCATCTTAAAAAATAAAGCATCATAAACCCAAATAGAACATTAAAGTTATCAAATAAGCATGAGTCCTATTCTGTGTCCTAAACTCCTGAAACATTGGTGTCTCATA
>NW_015565090.1:0-207 GCF_001515605.1 Sinocyclocheilus anshuiensis | reverse complement strand
GAAATCGCATCATATGACCCCTTTAATCTCAAAATCTAGTGAGCAACTTATCTACACTACTGTTTTGGGAATCGTAGACATGTTTAATCAAATATTTAAACGCAAAACCTAGTGAGCTGCCTAGCTAGACAGCATTTTTAGGCATCACTGACATATCAGGTCATTTTATTTGAATTCAAAATCTGTTGAGCTGCCAACAGCATTTTT
>NW_015565089.1:0-207 GCF_001515605.1 Sinocyclocheilus anshuiensis | reverse complement strand
GATTTGCATTTGACTTAAATTTAGCTGTTTTATTTTGGTAATATCGGACACTCTCGCTGTGCTGTTTTGTTGCGGTCGCACATCGGACGACAAGCACAGTGGTGCCTCGGTGCAACACGTATCACACACCGAACGCGTCGCGTTCTGTTCAAGACGGCAGTGCAAAACATTTAATCTATTCCCCAAACAGTCAAAACTTAACTTCAA
>NW_015565088.1:0-207 GCF_001515605.1 Sinocyclocheilus anshuiensis | reverse complement strand
GAAATATGCCAAATTTCCATTTCTGTTCTGTTCACCAAGCCCTCCTCTCCAACCACCTAACATAGTGACTACTTTTCATGATCAAAACAAATTCCTGATGGATCAAATCAAGTCCTACCCTAGAATATGTACTTGTTGAAGTCTCTGTGCCACTCAGAAATTAGTCACATTATAGAAGCAATATGAGTCGTGAATGTCAATTTATAT
>NW_015565087.1:0-207 GCF_001515605.1 Sinocyclocheilus anshuiensis | reverse complement strand
GAAATATGCCAAATTTCCATTTCTGTTCTGTTCACCAAGCCCTCCCCTCCAACCACCTAACATAGTGACTACTTTTCATGATCAAAACAAATTCCTGATGGATAAAATCAAGTCCTACCCTAGAATATCTACTTGTTGAAGTCTCTGTGCCACTCAGAAATGAGTCACATTATAGAAGCAATATGAGTCGTGAATGTCAATTTATAT
>NW_015565086.1:0-207 GCF_001515605.1 Sinocyclocheilus anshuiensis | reverse complement strand
ATAAAAAACAGATGTGCTGATAAATATTTGAGTGTAAACAGATTTGTTTTCCAGAATTCATTGTTAAATAGACTCCAGACCTTTAAAATGGTAGTGTACAATACTGTTTAAAAGTTTGCAGTGAGATTTTTTTAAGAAATTCATATTTTTATTCAACTAGGGTGCATTAAATTGATGAGAAGTGAGAGTAAAGATTTTAGTTTCAAA
>NW_015565085.1:0-207 GCF_001515605.1 Sinocyclocheilus anshuiensis | reverse complement strand
GTAGGAGGAAGAATAGAAAGGGGCGAAGAGAAAGGTGAGTGAGGGAGAGAAAATAAAAAAGGCAATCATATAGCAAATGGCCGTCACTCTTCAGTATTGATGTGGCCAGGCAGGAGAGACGCGTTGATAGGCTGTGGAACAACAGCAGCAGATTTGAGAGTGATTTGTTGTCTTTCCTCTTCATTTTGCTGGTGAAGTGGTCACAGA
>NW_015565084.1:0-207 GCF_001515605.1 Sinocyclocheilus anshuiensis | reverse complement strand
ATTACTTTTAAAAGTAACTTTCCCCAACACTATATATATATATTTTTTTTTATTTTTTTTATATATATTTCTTTGTCCTACACGGACCTGTTATAAAGCTGCAGTGTTATTCGATTTTTGACATTTTTGAGCCAAATCTCAAAATTGTCCTATGGTGTGACGGTCTCAAGCATGGTTCAATAAATGACAACTTTTATAAATGAAAAA
>NW_015565083.1:0-207 GCF_001515605.1 Sinocyclocheilus anshuiensis | reverse complement strand
TGGCTGCCTTCTCACTAGACCCTTTGCAGCACAGTTAATGATATGTTAAGGATATGATCCCTTGACGCGATTGGTTATTGAGTTTTGTGATGTAGCAAAACAAAGGCTGTTTCAAACCGCGTTTCTGTGACTGCGTTTTGGGGAAACTACGGAGCCCGGGACGTCACCTGTAGGAGAAAAAAAAACAATCCGTGGCGACGGTTTTGC
>NW_015565082.1:0-207 GCF_001515605.1 Sinocyclocheilus anshuiensis | reverse complement strand
TTCCTCCCAATGTCTCAAACTTTGTTGAATATGGCAGTGATTTAACTGTATCCGTGAACTTGACTTTCAGAAATCTTGTTCCATCTGCTATGTCAGTCCCTGGCCACATTCTTCTTTTAATAGTTGAAACAGCTGCGACTCCCCACTCTGTTAGTTTTCCCGTTATCTTCTCATCTTGAATATACGTCGGCAGGTTTAGGAACGAAA
>NW_015565081.1:0-207 GCF_001515605.1 Sinocyclocheilus anshuiensis | reverse complement strand
GACAACTAAAGAGACAATTACTTACAGTGAAACTAGGATCAATCTTCTGAGTCATTATCTAGCTAGTTACCTCTTGTACTCCCTGTTATTTATACTCACACTAATGGCGTAAACACACTGCAATTACTACCAAAATCTACAATGGAAAAAGAGACGTGTGGGCTTGCGTTCAGGGCAAACATAAAAGAACCAAGCATGAAAAAAAAA
>NW_015565080.1:0-207 GCF_001515605.1 Sinocyclocheilus anshuiensis | reverse complement strand
AAAAATTATGCATATTGTTATAAATAGTTGGCTGCAAACAATTAAATAACATTAGATTTTTCTTTTTGTTTCACTAGCACTTACAGACCAACTCCTAGAATATGGACATTTTTGTATAACATAACTTAATTAGAAAGAAAAATACAAAAATAGGAACTTATAAAGTGAAATGACAATAAAAATTAAGGTGATATCTTAAGTAAAAAA
>NW_015565079.1:0-207 GCF_001515605.1 Sinocyclocheilus anshuiensis | reverse complement strand
GGCTGGCAACTTTTTTCAAAAATGCTGGTGGGGAAAGAGTTAATAAGCCATAATATGCATTAATATGCATTTAGTATCATAATCATGTATTGGCACCATCACTCAATTTTGGGGGCAGATTTTTTTTTTTTACTTTTATTCTGCATGGATGCATTGATTTGATCAAAAGCTACACTAAAGACTTTGCCATCACAGGAATAAATAAAA
>NW_015565078.1:0-207 GCF_001515605.1 Sinocyclocheilus anshuiensis | reverse complement strand
GCTAACTTGCTGCTTAAGAAACATTGGTTATTACCAATGTTGAAAAAAGTTTGTGCTGCTTATAACTTTGATACATTTTTGCAAAACTGTGATTCCTTGAAGTCAAAAAGAACAGCATTTTTTTGAAATAGAAATCTTTTACTATCACTTTTAATCACTTTAATGCATCTTTGATTAAAAAAAAAATATTATTTTCTTTAAAAAAAA
>NW_015565077.1:0-207 GCF_001515605.1 Sinocyclocheilus anshuiensis | reverse complement strand
TTTTTTGGATTTGTTAAAGCTTAGACTTGTTGGTGTTATTAAAATGTGTTTTTAAAGATTGACATTGAGTAAGTGCTACATGGTGACAAAAGTAAGTGAACTTAAAATCAGGAGAAATTAGCATGTGCAATATTTAAAATCAACTAATACAATGATATATTAAAAAAAATCTGTAATATCGGCCAGTAACCGATATGATACCGATAT
>NW_015565076.1:0-207 GCF_001515605.1 Sinocyclocheilus anshuiensis | reverse complement strand
TGCAGCAAACCTTTTTAAATATTTTGATAAATTACTGAAAAAAAGAAATAAATGACTTTTTAATCCGTTTAACTGATTGTACTAATCGGTCAAAATTTTTACGGTCGGTTAACAGTCAACCGGTTAAAATGAACATCCCTAGATTCTATAGTAGGGGTGGGAGATATGAGCTAAAATTCATATCACAATATTTTACACTGTCCAGGC
>NW_015565075.1:0-207 GCF_001515605.1 Sinocyclocheilus anshuiensis | reverse complement strand
CCTAGTTTATTTTTTATAAATCCTGATATGTGCGTGGAAAATTGCATACGCACATTTCCATGCCCATTTGGTGCGTACGCTACGTTTATACATCAGGCCCCTGGTCTAGTCAAGCTCTCCAGGAACTGAGTTTGACACCCCTGCCCTATAAAGTCATAAGAACAATAGACTGCACATATGTTGCAATCATTCACAGCTCTAAAACAA
>NW_015565074.1:0-207 GCF_001515605.1 Sinocyclocheilus anshuiensis | reverse complement strand
TTTGTTGGAACATGCTTTGTGTCGGGAACACACCTACGATGCCTTAAAATACTGTCACTAGGTTTTGGAACAGAGCCTTTCTTTTACATTTGGATCCTCACATCTAATCATCAGCAGATGGTTGGCTATAAGCAGCAGGGAAGTAATGATTTTGCAGACTGGTTTGAAGGAGCCGTGCAACACAAATTTAGTATTGTAACAACTCCT
>NW_015565073.1:0-207 GCF_001515605.1 Sinocyclocheilus anshuiensis | reverse complement strand
GCTGGCTTCTGTGGACCATCAGCCTTGGCTATGCGATTCAGTTTGCCCCAAGTTCAGTGGCATCCGCTTCACGACAGTGAAGGCAGTCGATGCTCCTGTCTTGCGTGCGGAGATCGCATTCCTACTGGCGAAAGATGCGACAGAGCCGGTCCCTCCAGCCGGTATGAATACGGGGTTTTACAGCCCCTACTTCATTGTACCCAAGAA
>NW_015565072.1:0-207 GCF_001515605.1 Sinocyclocheilus anshuiensis | reverse complement strand
TTTATTTATATATATATATATATATATATAAGCTTTATTACATGTACTATGATTTATAAGCTGTTTTCCTACTGGGACCTGAAATAAGGGATTTTTGTTGTTAATTACACGATATTTTGCTGTATGTCAACCTTTTACGGACACCTTGGCAATTGAATCGCCATTAGCTAGTATATTTTTTTGTTTACTCGCCAGACTGAAATACTA
>NW_015565071.1:0-207 GCF_001515605.1 Sinocyclocheilus anshuiensis | reverse complement strand
GAGTCATTGGACCACGTTTCAAAATCCCCAAGGCAAACCTGCCTTTGTCTACAACAGTGGAAGTAGACAGAGGTAAACTCTCATACTGTGAAATACAAGCAGAGTCAGTGATCCATGTTTCAGGCATCGCAAGCGTAGCCTTTGGAAAAGCTGCTTGACCGAGCTCCCCTCCCTCATTAGATTGATAACATGGGTCAGTCCTCTAAA
>NW_015565070.1:0-207 GCF_001515605.1 Sinocyclocheilus anshuiensis | reverse complement strand
AACAACGGAGATTTAATCAGTATAATGGCGCTACTGGTAAAAAAACACCGAAGAAAAGAAGATGCCGATTAAGACGATTTAATTCTGGTGCAATCGGCGGGAAAAAAGAAAACTAGTGAAGTTCATTCACTTCCTTCATGCAACAGTGGGCAGAATTTCAGAGAGAAGAGGGCTTTAGAAAGGTACGCATTTCTTTAGTGTAGTAAA
>NW_015565069.1:0-207 GCF_001515605.1 Sinocyclocheilus anshuiensis | reverse complement strand
GCTGTGTACGGTCACTTACTCTTTCTTCCGGGCTGATTTCCTCTTTTCCTCGTTGACCTCGTGGTTGGGGTCACGCAGTTTGACCTCTGGGTCAGTCAGACTGGCTGGAATGATATCCAACTCCAGATCCTTATTATCCTGAAACAAAGAATGAATAAATAATCTTTAAATAAATATATTTTATTTTAAAATTATAAATATTATAAA
>NW_015565068.1:0-207 GCF_001515605.1 Sinocyclocheilus anshuiensis | reverse complement strand
GTCTTACGTTCATTTTGATTTGAGGTAATATGATTTATTCTGCCTGTTCTTTATTTTATACAAGTTATTTTGTCACACATACAGGTGCAAGCTATCTTGTTTATTGTGTGTACTATAATGGATATGGTGTTTTATGCCAATTGATGCTCATCTCTATATTTGTTTTGTCAGCAAGTACAATATGGGTAATTTTGTGTATAAAAAGAA
>NW_015565067.1:0-207 GCF_001515605.1 Sinocyclocheilus anshuiensis | reverse complement strand
TGGTGCTTATGTAAAGTACAATAATTCTGATGTTTTTTTTTTTTTTAAGTAATCAGTTTAACAATCATCATGCAGCCCTAAGTCAAACACGTCTTACTTTATCTCTTTAACCTATTATCATACTATTATGCAGAATCATAAGTGACAAATATGCCTGCTAACGAGAGAAATTAGTCTATGCGTGTATTTGTTTAAACAAACACTTGG
>NW_015565066.1:0-207 GCF_001515605.1 Sinocyclocheilus anshuiensis | reverse complement strand
AAGGCTTTGGCTGAGATGGCAGTGAGTGAGTCTGATGCGGCTAGTAAGGCACAGGGGCTGTATGAGACATTTCAGCAGGGAAATGTTGTCCTTGGTCTTGTATGTGCTTTGGAGATCACAGGGGAGTTGGAGGTTTTGAATATGTCCCTCCAGAGCAGAACACAGACCCTAGATGGTATGCTTTCAGCTGTTGCCTGTGTTAAGGAA
>NW_015565065.1:0-207 GCF_001515605.1 Sinocyclocheilus anshuiensis | reverse complement strand
CTGTTCTACCTTCAACAAACATTGTTCAACTTAAGACTATGCCCTTAAGATTGTTACTATCAAAAACCAATAAACAAAACATTCCCATCTCATTTTTTATTAATTTCAAATAATTATGAAGTCATTTTAAAGGATTTCTAGAAAGCTCCCTTCAAAATCTGCAAAAAGCTCATTTCAGTTCATCATGATCTCACAAAGTTTCGTTAT
>NW_015565064.1:0-207 GCF_001515605.1 Sinocyclocheilus anshuiensis | reverse complement strand
TTTTTTTTAATGTTTTGAAAGAAGTCTCTTATACTTATCAAGGCTGCATTATTTGATCAAAAATACAGTAAATATTACCATTTAAAATTTTAAAATACAGTCTATTCATGTGATGACAAAGCTGAATTTTCAGCAGCCACTCCAGTCTTCAGTGTCACATTGTTATTCAGAAATCATTCTAATATGCTGATTTGGTGCTCAAGAAAC
>NW_015565063.1:0-207 GCF_001515605.1 Sinocyclocheilus anshuiensis | reverse complement strand
TTTATTCCTGGTGACAACTGTAATCAGTGGTAAACTATATCAAAATGTACAAAAATAAAATTCCAGTAATTAATAAAGGATCATAATATGTATTTACTATCCGGCAATTGTGGGAAAACAAGAATCATAATAGCCTACAAGAAAAAAAAAATATATTTCTTATGTTTCAATTAATGTAACAATACTTTTAATTCTACAATTTTACTC
>NW_015565062.1:0-207 GCF_001515605.1 Sinocyclocheilus anshuiensis | reverse complement strand
GAGACCGGTTAAAAGGCAGACTGGAGAGCGGGGAGGAGAGAGAGACAGGGACTCGTGGCCATCGCTCAGCCAGAGAGAGAATACCTGAGGAACTTAATTTATGCCATTGGCAGTGTGCAAACGCGCTGGAAGCGCTACTTTTGTTTTTGTTCAAGTTTGAGAATTAAATAAAGATCCACGAGTCTCCAAACGCCCACCTGGTTCACT
>NW_015565061.1:0-207 GCF_001515605.1 Sinocyclocheilus anshuiensis | reverse complement strand
GACGCGGATCTGACACGCATCATATTTTCTCTCAACTCTTTTTACTTTTTCTGACCCACTTCAGGTCTTAAAGTATCTATTAATGAGCTGACGAGTTTCAGCCGTTTCAGAGACATGTTCTTAAATGTGATTCATACAAAATATATTACATGCATGCACAGTTTTTAAGGCAGCTTTAATCGCCTTTTTGGTAACTTTATGACTTAA
>NW_015565060.1:0-207 GCF_001515605.1 Sinocyclocheilus anshuiensis | reverse complement strand
TGAGTCAAATGTCACCTCATATTAGGTGTAAATAATTTTTTATTGATTTTTTATTATTTTAAATTAGAGGACAAGCGCTCCTAATTACAAGAAGAAGAAAAAATGCCTTTAAACTGTGTGTGTGTGACCGGTATGGCTGTGGAATGGGGTTTGGCTGAGGACAAATTAAGTCAAAAGATTTTTTTCTTTTGCTTTAACCCCTGTTTA
>NW_015565059.1:0-207 GCF_001515605.1 Sinocyclocheilus anshuiensis | reverse complement strand
TTGCAAAGTGTCAGGAGTATGTCATTACTGGAATCTGTAGATAAGTGTTGTGAATCTGTTAATTTAGATGAACTATCTAAACAAGAATCGGACCGTTGAATCTAAAACAATGGTACAATAAAAACTTTTAAGTCACTGAATATAGTATAAAATACCATATACCTGAAGTTTTTTTTGCAAAATATTCAAACACATACAAGTTTTTTG
>NW_015565058.1:0-207 GCF_001515605.1 Sinocyclocheilus anshuiensis | reverse complement strand
AAATTTTGGCAGAGATGTCCTTGCGTTATCCTGTGGGTGGCGCGCAAATGTTTATTGACAGGCTCGAAGTAATGTTATAGCATAAAATGCTATATAATAATTGCCTTAATATAATATTTATCACCTCCAAAAGTTGATTTAAAATGTTACAAGTTGTGGAGAAATTTGGGTGAAGAAAGAAGATCATATGTTTGTTCTCAGAATGAA
>NW_015565057.1:0-207 GCF_001515605.1 Sinocyclocheilus anshuiensis | reverse complement strand
GTCTTGACTAAATATTTTTCTTTCCAGATAATATTTTGCACATATGTATGCTATTTTTAATTAATCAAAAGTGCCAGTAAAGACTTTAATTTAAAATAAATGCTGTTCTTTCTAACTTTATATTCATCAAAGAATCCTGAAAAAAATATATCACGATTTCCACAGATATATTAATCAGCTCAACTATTTTAACATAGATAATAATAA
>NW_015565056.1:0-207 GCF_001515605.1 Sinocyclocheilus anshuiensis | reverse complement strand
CAGAAGGTGTCAGTCCATGCTGGAGTCCTTTGCAGCTAGAATGCACAGTTTTGCTCGCAAGAGCTTAACCTCTGCTGTGCTGTTGTGTCTTTTCTTGTTGGTCAGAACTTGATTCTGTTCATGTCTTCTTCCCATCAAGCTGGAAACACAGAATGTGTTGTCTCTGTTAATGTCTCCTTCCCCATTGGGATAGAAATGCAGAATGAA
>NW_015565055.1:0-207 GCF_001515605.1 Sinocyclocheilus anshuiensis | reverse complement strand
GTTGTTTAAACATACTGATGTACTTGTCAGAATTCAAGAATCACATTCTTCACAATCCAGTCAATACACAAATCATCGAGATGGTTTGTATTTTCAAGAAAATAAACTGTTGTCAGCATCTGAGGAGTTTAAATTGCCATTGCTGTTTTACATCGATGAGATAGAAGTTGCAAATCCATTAGGTACTTCAAGGAAAATACACAAACT
>NW_015565054.1:0-207 GCF_001515605.1 Sinocyclocheilus anshuiensis | reverse complement strand
TGGGATAGAATTTTATACCTGAAGACAAAAGGGCTAGAAACAACAAATACTGTTAGGACCTTCCCGCTGGAGATCCTGCAATCTACGAGACATTCCTGGGGAATGCTGTTCCTTTGTTATTCTAATGGGATGGACCATTTGGTTCACACCTTTATAGACACTGTTACATTATTTCTTTCACAGAATGACCAACTGAATGTTAACCGA
>NW_015565053.1:0-207 GCF_001515605.1 Sinocyclocheilus anshuiensis | reverse complement strand
GATATTTAAATGCTTAGTTTTATGAGGAAAGCTCTGTAGTTTTGCGTATGATGCAACGCAATACAGTAATGATTGAGAGATGTACAAATAAATGTCTCTCAAAAACCTGATGGATTATATATTTGATACTCAAATTTGTAATTTTTTTTTATTTTTTATAAATTATGTATGGATAATCAAATAAACCTAACTTGCTTCAGGCCATTA
>NW_015565052.1:0-207 GCF_001515605.1 Sinocyclocheilus anshuiensis | reverse complement strand
TATCCAGCACCTCCAGATCCTGACTAACACTTTGGCTTGTTCTGGCGCTCCATTCAGCTTAATAGATATTTTACAATTTGTAGTCCATGTAGATTGTATTTTTTGTATGTTTTCTAAGGAGTTGGGCCTTTCTGGCAATTTCAGCGTTGAAACTGAAACTATGTGTTATGTTAGAGCAGTAATGTAAATATATCTGAGGTACTGTAA
>NW_015565051.1:0-207 GCF_001515605.1 Sinocyclocheilus anshuiensis | reverse complement strand
TATCCAGCACCTCCAGATCCTGACTAACACTTTGGCTTGTTCTGGTGCTCCATTCAGCTTAATAAATATTTTACAATTTGTAGTCCATGTAGATTGTATTTTTTGTATGTTTTCTAAGGAGTTGGGCCTTTCTGGCAATGTCAGCGTTGAAACTGAAACTAAGTGTTATGTTAGAGCAGTAATGTAAATATATCTGAGGTACTGTAA
>NW_015565050.1:0-207 GCF_001515605.1 Sinocyclocheilus anshuiensis | reverse complement strand
TGCTCAATCACATTATATGTTAGTGCGAACTCGTGAAACTATTATCTTGATACATGGAAGGTGACTGAAAAGAAGCAAGATTGACAATAAGATGGTGGTTGAAATTGTAATTAGAGTATAGGCTAATGTTTGATTCAGTGGCGTAGCAAGTCAGCCCCGGGCCCATGTGCAAAAAAAAAAAAAAAATGTATATGCATAGTTCAACGA
>NW_015565049.1:0-207 GCF_001515605.1 Sinocyclocheilus anshuiensis | reverse complement strand
CAACTTTTGTTATGTCGTGATAACGAGAAAACAACTCGTTATGTCGAGATCATGAGAAAATGAAGTCGTGATCACGAGAAAACAAGATAATAATGCACGGCCACTTAGAACTTCCGTACTGAACAGCTGTATTGTGTAGAATTTTCCAGAAAAGGAAAGGGGACGTATAATCGTACCACCGTGCCCTTTATTTTAAATGTTGCTTAA
>NW_015565048.1:0-207 GCF_001515605.1 Sinocyclocheilus anshuiensis | reverse complement strand
CATTAAGCTCGCTAACTCCATTTTAAATTTCTGAAAGAATTCCACAGTAAACCCATCGGGTCCTGGTGCTTTTCCTTTGGGGAGACTGTTAATACAATTCAAAATTTCGCTGAGTTCAATTGGTTTGTTTAACATCTGTCTTTGCTCCTCAGTTAATTCCCATAAATTTAAGTTTGCAAGGAATTTATTCATATTATCACACGAAGA
>NW_015565047.1:0-207 GCF_001515605.1 Sinocyclocheilus anshuiensis | reverse complement strand
AAAGAACGATCCAACCGCATGTCGGCGCACGTGATTAACCGCTCAGTGACGCGCTCATATCGCGAGGCGCCGTTCACACAGAATGTGCTTTTGTGTTGACAAAGATGCGATGCAGGAAGTGGAATAGGAAAAACATGCAAGAAGATGTGAGTGAACGTCTTTTCATTTGAGTGCTGCGGTTTTATAATGCCATTTCATGCGCGAGAT
>NW_015565046.1:0-207 GCF_001515605.1 Sinocyclocheilus anshuiensis | reverse complement strand
GTATATATATAAATATTATAAATATATAAGGCTGTCAAGAAGTAAACACCTTGTCAGACAAACAACAAAAAATGCTTCTTACCTACCAAGAAAATGTATTTTGCATTATTATTAATTTTCAAGATTTTAACACTTTTATTTAATTTTAAAATTTTTATTATTAACTAGTGTACTACCAAAGTAGTACAATTATTTTTTACTATATTT
>NW_015565045.1:0-207 GCF_001515605.1 Sinocyclocheilus anshuiensis | reverse complement strand
CTGTCTGTCTGTCTGTCTGTCTGTCTGTGTCTGTCTGTCTGTCTAGTTTTTCCCCATTGAATGATTGTTTTTCCAATGAATTGAAAGTGCTGGAATGTTGTTCCAGTCCTATTTTGTAATTCAAAAAACTCTTGAAACCTAATCTGCATATAGAAACTTAGAGTTCCCTTTCATGGGAACGTCAAACTGCGTCCTCTAGGGGTCGCT
>NW_015565044.1:0-207 GCF_001515605.1 Sinocyclocheilus anshuiensis | reverse complement strand
GATTGGTGGAGACTGGAATGATGGGGAAATTGGGTTTGTGTTTTTTAGGTACTTGTATTTGGGTTTTTTTTCAAAAGGTCTTCAAATGTAATTCATAGGTGCACCAGAGACTTTACGGTCAACGGTCCTGAGCGAGGTCATCTTTTGGGCATGCGTTGAGTTCGTACAGTTATACTGAAGCGAGCATTGCTGACTAGTGAGATATTA
>NW_015565043.1:0-207 GCF_001515605.1 Sinocyclocheilus anshuiensis | reverse complement strand
GTACTGATCCGTAACACCCCTTAAAGTAATATATCACACAAAAATTGACATTCTGTCATTTTCTCACCCTATAGAGTCCTCAAATCTGAGAAATTGGTTCAATTATTTGTCATTTTGAGTTTTTGGTTAAATCCCTGAAATAAAGAATTAACACAGGCTCAGTGTCAATCAAATGTTCCTGTTCTGTGTCTGGTTTTGGACTTTTAT
>NW_015565042.1:0-207 GCF_001515605.1 Sinocyclocheilus anshuiensis | reverse complement strand
CTCAGCATTGTAATACATTATAAAACAGTGTGCAATAATAACTTGAGTGTAAATTAAAATTTTAATTCAAATTATTAAATGGATGCCACCTTATTGGGATGAAGCACTCCCTACACCTAACCCTATCTGATACTTTTTCAACTTTTTGATTATTTCCTTCATTTTTTATTAAAAATAAATGCTTTTCTGATGTGATTTGAAATTTGA
>NW_015565041.1:0-207 GCF_001515605.1 Sinocyclocheilus anshuiensis | reverse complement strand
TAACTGTAGAAGCTGCTAAATATATTCAGCCAACACAGACTTGTTACTGCTGTAAGTTTATTCTGCATCACTTAATGCACAGCTTTATTTTGACATTGATTCGTCATGGTTTTGTTCCGTCCATTGCCACAGTTATCACTGACAATCATAGCAAAGACTTTCAGAACAGTTTAGCAGATTCACTCCTGCAATTACACTGTGAATGGA
>NW_015565040.1:0-207 GCF_001515605.1 Sinocyclocheilus anshuiensis | reverse complement strand
GTACTGATCCGTAACACCCCTTAAAGTAATATATCACACAAAAATAGACATTCTGTCATTTTCTCACCCTATAGAGTCCTCAAATCTGAGAAATTGGTTCAATTATTTGTCACTTTGAGTTTTTGGTTAAATCCCTGAAATAAAGAATTAACACAGGCTCAATGTCAATCAAATGTTCCTGTTCTGTGTCTGGTTTTGGACTTTTAT
>NW_015565039.1:0-207 GCF_001515605.1 Sinocyclocheilus anshuiensis | reverse complement strand
GATTATTCGCGTGGTTTTAAAATTGAAGTTGATGCCAGTGCCACCAGAGCTGGGGCTGTCCTTTTACAGGACGATAATGATAGTGTTGAGCATCCTGTAGCATATTTTTCAAAAAAGTTTTTACCATACCAGAAAAACTATAGCATTATTGAGAAGGAGGCGCTAGCTCTGTTGTTGTCTTTGCAACATTTTGAAGTTTATGTGGGA
>NW_015565038.1:0-207 GCF_001515605.1 Sinocyclocheilus anshuiensis | reverse complement strand
TTTGTGTTCTTTGGAAAACAGGTTACAGGTTTGGTTTGGAACAACATTGAGTAAACCTGGGCAGAATTTCCTCTGAAATCAGTACTTGAAAAGATGACTTTAATTACATCTGAGGATATATATCTTTTTTATTGAATATTTATATCCTGTCTGTCTTTCTCCAGCCTGCAAAATGTGGTGCCGGTGTTGGACGGGCCAGTGGAGGGA
>NW_015565037.1:0-207 GCF_001515605.1 Sinocyclocheilus anshuiensis | reverse complement strand
AGCAGAAACAACTACAACAACAGAGACTTCTTCAATCACAACAAAACCTGTCTCATTACCTACAAAATCAACAGGACTTTCAGCTGCTTCTACAGCTGAAATGCCTTCTTTAACAACTACTGCAAATACAATACTTGCTAATGTGGAGATTATAAAGATGGAATTCAGCTCTTCAGAGCCATTTATATATGAACTCATAGATTCAAA
>NW_015565036.1:0-207 GCF_001515605.1 Sinocyclocheilus anshuiensis | reverse complement strand
GTTCCTTCGAGGAACTATGGTTACATACGTAACCTGAGACGTTTACGTTTGCTGGAGCGCGCACAATGCGCATGCGCGGCTGATCTTCACAGCATTTACACACTGTATATGCTCTTAAATCATTATAAATCATGTCAAATGCGTTATTTTAATGTCCTGCAAATATAATTTTTTTTCCAAACTATAAAACCAGTTTAAAAGATCTGA
>NW_015565035.1:0-207 GCF_001515605.1 Sinocyclocheilus anshuiensis | reverse complement strand
TGCACCACATTGCCAAACTGAACACACTTACACTACAGAGTGGCAGCTCGAGAAAAAAGGTCTGCAAAGCCGTTTTGTTCAAAGGGTTTTAGCTGTTGCACTCTGCAACCCTACAAAGGGTTAGCAATTATAGATGATTTATAGATATTATATAGCTTTTAATATTATTATTATTATTATTATTATTACTTATTGTACTATTCATTA
>NW_015565034.1:0-207 GCF_001515605.1 Sinocyclocheilus anshuiensis | reverse complement strand
GAACTATGTTGGTAACGACAGAACTTGCGACCATAGTTGGCTAACTATGCTTTTGGGAAACGCACCCCTGAACAGTTCTGCGTTCAAATGCATGCAATAGGCTAAAGCTTACCGCAAAGCACCGGCAAAAGTAATTTCCATGAATGTGTCAGGGGGAAATAATAAGGAGATATTTGAGTTATTTACTAATAAACTAGTGTTTTCTGA
>NW_015565033.1:0-207 GCF_001515605.1 Sinocyclocheilus anshuiensis | reverse complement strand
TTTTTTTTTTTTTGGCGGGATCAAGCTTCTCTAGTTTTCTGCATGTGACAATTAGCTCAAGTTGCTAATCTGCCTAGCTGTACGTTTAGCTTCGACAAACAGCTCCTCAGTCACATCTCACGTTTCAGTTTAGCGCTTTTCACGTGAAGTGTTTTAGGATTCGCAGAGTTACTCTGTCGTAATGCGTCAGTTTATTTCTCCTGCTGA
>NW_015565032.1:0-207 GCF_001515605.1 Sinocyclocheilus anshuiensis | reverse complement strand
AACGGATCAGAGCGTTCACACTGCACGCGATTGCGGTCCGGCAGTTCGCTCCAGGAGCGGTGCATCTGCAGCAGTCATGCTGAGATTGTTTCCGCATGGAGTCTATAGGCCCGGGTAAACTTCACTCTCCACGTTCCGTTCCGTTCCGTTCCATCTCGCGCACAGCCGTGTCCGCACAGCTTTCAAAGTATACTCAACCGTGGATGA
>NW_015565031.1:0-207 GCF_001515605.1 Sinocyclocheilus anshuiensis | reverse complement strand
GAACAGACTAGACTCACCGACAGCAGGTACATACATTAATACACGGCAAAGAACAATGGGAACATGAGGGCTATTTGTAGCAAACACTATGGGTCACATGACAAGAATCAACCAATGAGTGAGTCACATGACAGGACAATAACCAATGAGGAACAAGACACGTGACTATAACAACCAATCAGAACTTGACACATACACAGGGCAGAA
>NW_015565030.1:0-207 GCF_001515605.1 Sinocyclocheilus anshuiensis | reverse complement strand
TATTTTACAAGAGAACTTGCGAAGTCTTGTTTTACTACTAATGCGCAAAATAGAAAAAAAAATGCATAAACGCATCTCCGACTGTTTTGTCTATGTAGCCTATAAGAATAGGCCTATGTCGTGCAATAACAGTTTTAATATATTCTATGCAATAACATTGTGAACTGTTTTTATTTATAACATCTGCTGCTTTGCTTTTGTGAAAAT
>NW_015565029.1:0-207 GCF_001515605.1 Sinocyclocheilus anshuiensis | reverse complement strand
GACCCTTATGACTGGTTTTGTGGTCCAGGGTCACATTTTTGTTTTAATATAAGGCAGTACATCCTTGCTTGTTATTGTTAACTAAAAATAACTATTAAACATTTTTGGTAATTAGAATAAAGCTGAAATAAATTAAATATATAAATATTCAATGAAAAACTTATTAAAATGTTGAAATATGTAAATTAGAATGTTGAAGTGTGTATA
>NW_015565028.1:0-207 GCF_001515605.1 Sinocyclocheilus anshuiensis | reverse complement strand
TCTAGTGAGGGTCTGGTGACTTGGTAAGAGAACATCATTAGCATTCATTATAGTCCTATAAGCTTGAGTAATTACAGGCGTGAGAGCACGGTAGAAGAGCGGTTTACACTGTTAGTAATTTGATTTCCATCTACGCTAATAACTTCCTTTGTGCGTGTTTATGTGCCGTGGCAGAACACAAGTACTGTTTGGCTGCAGGCTGAATGA
>NW_015565027.1:0-207 GCF_001515605.1 Sinocyclocheilus anshuiensis | reverse complement strand
ATAGAAAATCAGTGTTTCTCTCAAATATACTAATGAATTTTAATCCGAAATCTAAACTTTTTTTTTTACATATTGGAAAAGTATAAAACTTAAAAAACCTAACCAGCCTAATATGGTTTACTGGTCTCAATTGGATTAAACTGGTTTTAGCTGGTCACATCTTACCAGGATGGTTTAGCTGAATTTCCAGCCTGGCAAAACTGGTGA
>NW_015565026.1:0-207 GCF_001515605.1 Sinocyclocheilus anshuiensis | reverse complement strand
GAGTCGGTTGTTTGCAATCAATGGGCTTCAATGTCATAAACAAAGCAAATTCACAGCCAGCAATCGATGTGACGAGAGCTAAATGTTGATTTACTTTCACAGCGCCTCCGTTCACACCTCTGAGACTGTTGCCGGGCTTATCTCATCAAGAATGGATGCAAATTGAAAGTTGGTTTTAGAGTAACACCTCTACTCATCTAGAAACTT
>NW_015565025.1:0-207 GCF_001515605.1 Sinocyclocheilus anshuiensis | reverse complement strand
GGGTGGGGTGAGCAGAGCTCATTAGCATTTAAAGGGACATGCACCCAAACGAGTCGCTGTGAACAGAGCTGTTTTTGACAGGGTAAATAGGGTTTTGTTTTACACTACCATTGAGAAATTTTAACCAAAGTATGTCATAGACTTTTCATTAAGACCCTAGGTAGGGGTATTCAATTAAAGTTCCAAGAGGTCCGGTCTCTATATTTC
>NW_015565024.1:0-207 GCF_001515605.1 Sinocyclocheilus anshuiensis | reverse complement strand
TTGCGTCCAGTGCCGAGCATTTGGTACTGGTGACAAGAAAGACACATGTGAGAAAGAATGTAGCTACTTCAATCTTATAATAAAGAAGAAGAAGGAGGAACTTCCTCAGCCCAACGACCAGCCCTACATCAATCACTGCAAAGAGCGTGACGCTAACGACTGTTGGTTCTTCTTCACCTACGCTACCAAGAACGACGGCACCGTTGA
>NW_015565023.1:0-207 GCF_001515605.1 Sinocyclocheilus anshuiensis | reverse complement strand
TGAATTGTGCAGTGAAACTGATGATGATTTCGTAATTCAATACAGCCTTGTTGCACTACACTAACATCAATATTTTTTAAAAATTCGGCAACTATTAGCTATCTATCAATAGTAGCTAGCAACTTTATGGAATTTATATGTCCATTTGTGAGAAATACCCGATTTGTTTCTCAGCTTAGAGAACCACGACTTTCCACGGCGCCATCT
>NW_015565022.1:0-207 GCF_001515605.1 Sinocyclocheilus anshuiensis | reverse complement strand
ATTTTGCCAGTTTACTAATATTTTCCTTTCTACTCATTTATATGAGTAAATCACTGTTGCATCAAATTGTATTTAGGTATGATGTTACCAATAAACCATAGTGACTATACTAAAAACTAAACTAAAAATGATTAATGAATAGTTATGATTATTAATGAATATTTTTTTTATGAACTCAGATGCTTTTTAGATGCCATTAACTATCTA
>NW_015565021.1:0-206 GCF_001515605.1 Sinocyclocheilus anshuiensis | reverse complement strand
CTATCTATCTATCTATCTATCTATCTGTCTGTCTGTCTCTGTCTGCCTGCCTGTCTGTCTGTCTATATATTGTTCTATCTATCTATCTATCTATGTATCTATCTATCTGTCTGTCTATATCTTGTTCTATCTATCTATCTGTCTATCTGTCTGTATCTTGTTCTATCTCTATCTATCTATCTATCTATCTATCTATCTGTCTATCT
>NW_015565020.1:0-207 GCF_001515605.1 Sinocyclocheilus anshuiensis | reverse complement strand
TTCTGAGTATGGGTCACCATACTTGGCCACATGTCACGTCACATTAAATGCTCATATTGGCACCTACTGGCATTTTAATTTTGTTGAAAAGTTTTCGTTTGTGCAAAAGTTTGATAACGTATAGATCACATAATCATTATTATTGAATTTATGGATCAAATGTAAGAATTTAAAGGGGTCATATGATGCTTTTTTAAAGATCATTAT
>NW_015565019.1:0-207 GCF_001515605.1 Sinocyclocheilus anshuiensis | reverse complement strand
TTATTTTCCTGTTATTTATTTATTTATTATTTCTGCAGGTTTGGTGCTCCATATTGTCGCGCCGCGCCGCACACACTGGCTGTATAGGCTATATGAGCAATATCACTCGAGTACGAGAGCGATACCGGCTTCTATATCAGCATGGCTGTGATTAGGCCAGAGGCTAGAGGTCTGCTACCCGACCCGAGCCCGACGGGTCCCGAAATA
>NW_015565018.1:0-207 GCF_001515605.1 Sinocyclocheilus anshuiensis | reverse complement strand
GTCCGGTTTCAGGACCATCACGATGGGGCTGGCCCATGGGCTGCGCGATGGTTCTATCACCCCCAACTTCAGCATCTGTTGAATTTCCCCCTCAATAGCTCGCCGATGAGACTCAGGGACACGGTAGGGCCGTTGCCTGACGATGACCCCTGGCGGCGTCCAGATGTTGTGCTGCAGGACGTTGGTCCGCCCGGGAAGAGAGGAGAA
>NW_015565017.1:0-207 GCF_001515605.1 Sinocyclocheilus anshuiensis | reverse complement strand
TGTTTTCGTGCCTGTATCTTTAAATGCAAATGAGCTGCTGCTCCCAGCCCCCCTTTCCAGAATAGGGCTGTGCTAGTACAGCTCATACCTCAAATACTCTGCCAAAAAAACATCTGTTTGGTTTTGATTATCATTAGGGGTGGCACAATACTATTTTTTCTAAACCGATCCCGATCCGATACCAAAAATTCTGAGTATCGGACAATA
>NW_015565016.1:0-207 GCF_001515605.1 Sinocyclocheilus anshuiensis | reverse complement strand
TCATCTGGAAAGCATCTGCTGTGTACAAACATCTGATAGATGTCTGTCAGATGTCAGTTTTACATAGGCCTACATTCTAAATCATAAGCATCTTACAGACTTTTTCTAAACGTCTATCTGATATCTGATAGGAAACGTCCTAGACGTATTGCAGATGAGCAAACTCTAAAAAATACGTCTTGCAGATGTAAATGCAGACGTCAGATA
>NW_015565015.1:0-207 GCF_001515605.1 Sinocyclocheilus anshuiensis | reverse complement strand
TTGTATATTAAAATGTATTACATAATTATATAAATATTTTACTAAATAATAGTTTAAATATAAATAATACTCGTAATATAACAATATATAATATGTAAGTGTAACATATCAGTAATTATATTAAATATGAATACAATTAAGTTAACAAGTTAACTATATTTTCGCCAAGTGTGAACAATCCTCTTACCGAAGCAGCATAAATTCATA
>NW_015565014.1:0-207 GCF_001515605.1 Sinocyclocheilus anshuiensis | reverse complement strand
GCAGCGCAGAGGAGTCACATTTCCTTGGTCAGACCTTCAAATTGATTGGGTCGGACCCTTACCCAGGTCAACAAGAAGAATTAATAAATGATAATTCACATATATATATATATATATATATACAGTAGTGGCCAAAGTTATTAGAATACTAGTATTTTCACCTAAAAATGGTTTTAAGTCAGTTACTTTTACCTTTTGCTGTAGTTT
>NW_015565013.1:0-207 GCF_001515605.1 Sinocyclocheilus anshuiensis | reverse complement strand
AAAGGATGTGATTAATCAGATTAAAAATTTTAATCGATTGACAGCACTAATATATATATATATACACAAAATTTGTTCATAGTGTTTAATTCTTCACTTACCTTGTAGAAATTGAAGACCAGATCTAATTCACACACATTGTGGAAATACTCGTTCAAAACCTGTAAAAAAAAAAAAAAAAAGGAAAATACAGATCTTCTCAGGATA
>NW_015565012.1:0-207 GCF_001515605.1 Sinocyclocheilus anshuiensis | reverse complement strand
TTAAATACATTTTACTTTAAATTCTAGTTTTTAAAAATTGAAAATTGTATTTAAAACTTAATTCTAGTTTTTAAAAAATTGTCAACAGCAAAACATTTAAAATCAATAAGCTTAATTTTGCATTCATTAATTAACTAATTCATTCAAGCATTTATTTATTTATTATTTATTTATTCATTTGTTTTCATTGTAACAGTATTATTCATT
>NW_015565011.1:0-207 GCF_001515605.1 Sinocyclocheilus anshuiensis | reverse complement strand
TTAAATACATTTTACTTTAAATTCTAGTTTTTAAAAATTGAAAATGTAATTTAAAACTTAATACTAGTTTTTAAAAAATTGTCAACAGCAAAACATTTAAAATCAATAAGCTTAATTTTGCATTAATTAATTAACTAATTCATTCAAGCATTTATTTATTTGTTATTTATTTATTCATTTGTTTTCATTGTAACAGTATTATTCATT
>NW_015565010.1:0-207 GCF_001515605.1 Sinocyclocheilus anshuiensis | reverse complement strand
GAGAGCCTGAGTCTGCGTTTACTGCCGCCCAGAGCTGCCCAAGACCAACAGCGCCGCCCGACCAATGAATATTTAAAGCCTGTGTGTGTGTGGGGCTAGGATCATTTATTAATGCCGGCGGAGGGAGAGAGATGAATAAATTGGCTGTGTACACAGAGCCAGGGCCAGGACGAGGTGAATGGCAGAGCAGTGTGTGTGTGTGTGTGT
>NW_015565009.1:0-207 GCF_001515605.1 Sinocyclocheilus anshuiensis | reverse complement strand
TTTAATGAAATATGAATTTTGAATAATCAAAATTAGTTTGTGTCTCCTTATTCTATTCATCAGTGTTTGAACCATTAAAGAAGAATCTACATTTTAATTTCTGGGTTAAAAAAAAAAACGAAAAATGAATGTACGCCAAAGTACACAGACCCCTTAGACAGAGCATTTTGAATTTTTTCTTGGATGAAAATGAGGCTGTGAGGGATA
>NW_015565008.1:0-207 GCF_001515605.1 Sinocyclocheilus anshuiensis | reverse complement strand
TGGATGGAGTCTCATCTCAGAGGCTGATGTCTCAGAGCTGTGCTGTATCTGCTTCAGAGAACATGATCTGTTGCTTTTCCCTGTCTAGCTGATCCCTCACCGGGCTGTGCAGTGGATGGACGGATAGTGTATACTGCCGTTTGTCTGTGTGTGTGTGCAAGCGAGAGAAGAGGAGAAATGGAGAGAGAGAAGGAGAGATGGGATTGT
>NW_015565007.1:0-207 GCF_001515605.1 Sinocyclocheilus anshuiensis | reverse complement strand
ACATCAAATGTCATTTAATGCAAGTCATAGTAAATTTCTTTCTTTTTCTTTCTTTCTTTCTTTCTTTAAATGTTAAAGTTTTAATTTATAAAACTTATAAATGTATAAGTTTTATAAATGTCTGATTTTATGAGATTATGCTCATGAAAAACTGTTGAAGTTTGTCTCCTAATTCTAAGCATTATAATAAATATTAGTATTAATATA
>NW_015565006.1:0-207 GCF_001515605.1 Sinocyclocheilus anshuiensis | reverse complement strand
GACCAAAATCTTATATCACGATATGACTAATTTTATATCACGATATAGTTATGTTTTTTTCTTTTAAAAAGGTTTTTATGATATTAAAATATTTGATACCATAGAATTTTCATAATCCTTGTCACCAATGTCAATGTCAAACTAATACAAGCCTAAAAAGAGACAAAAAAAAAAAAAACTCAAGCTCACTGAAGATAAATAAACAGT
>NW_015565005.1:0-207 GCF_001515605.1 Sinocyclocheilus anshuiensis | reverse complement strand
GTTTCGCTTTCACAACGAAACACAGTGTCACACACGGTGGCCTAGCGTGAGCAGAGGCTGGGAGCTAGAGTTAGCGGCGGCCGGCTAGAATGAGCGGCGGCCGATGGGCTTAAGAACGGCGCGGCGGGCGGGCTTGCGGCAACCACATGTGAAGACCCCGAGCACGGTGAAAGCCGATCCGGCGATCCACAGCGCAAAGTTGTAGTA
>NW_015565004.1:0-207 GCF_001515605.1 Sinocyclocheilus anshuiensis | reverse complement strand
AGGCTCGACCAAATAGGGGCAACTAATCAGGGAGGCAGAAAGCGGCCAAACTACCTGATGTCGCTGTCACCTGAACACAATCTGGGTGGGTCCCGTTTAACCAGACCCGAAGAGAACCTGAGAAACAACGGGACCAATTAACCCATTCATGCATCTATATATATGTGACCCTGGACCACAAAACCAGTATTAAGTCGCACGGGTATA
>NW_015565003.1:0-207 GCF_001515605.1 Sinocyclocheilus anshuiensis | reverse complement strand
TTTGCAACATTTGAGCACAGTAATTTCAGGTTTAAGAAGTTTCAATTATCACTCTGTAGGTTATTTAATCATGTATTTCTGTCTTTGGAAGGCTTTTGTCTCTCAGACACATTAAATTACACAAATTCACAAACTTGTTTTGTCGTCTGATCATCATTCACGCAATATATTTACTTGAAGTATCCCTGAGATTTTAAAATAAATATA
>NW_015565002.1:0-207 GCF_001515605.1 Sinocyclocheilus anshuiensis | reverse complement strand
GCTTTATACTGATCACATGTTTCTGATGCTTTATTTTGATCACTTGTTTCTGATGCTGTATATTGATCACATGTCTCTGATCATCACTGTATTGATCTCTGATCATGTTCATCTATTGAGATTTTATATAAAGAGCTGGATGATAATATAGTTACATTTTGCAACATTATAAACAATATATAGTGCGATATGATATATACATATATA
>NW_015565001.1:0-207 GCF_001515605.1 Sinocyclocheilus anshuiensis | reverse complement strand
TATTTTTATTTTTTTTATAAACCATATCAATATCTATGAAAAACACCTATACTTAGATTTTGGTGTGCTTGTGTACACTTACCCTAAGTTATCTTTGCCGTATTTAAAGGTGGTTTACATATTAGGTATTGAGTTCAGTGTCTGGAGAGTTTACAGTTTTCAATTAAATGTTAAAGGGGTCATATGATGCTGCTAAAAATAACATTA
>NW_015565000.1:0-207 GCF_001515605.1 Sinocyclocheilus anshuiensis | reverse complement strand
TCATGAGTGTAATCATAACAGCGATAACAAAATGGTACAGCCAATCATATTTATACTATAGTACAACAGATAGTTTCCATAACAAGATTGATACAATTCTCTTATATCCAGGTGATCTCAATAATGAGGAAATTATATCAGGACAAATATAAAAATATATATACAACTATTCTGAAAGGGAAGGGTTTTCATATATATATATATATA
>NW_015564999.1:0-207 GCF_001515605.1 Sinocyclocheilus anshuiensis | reverse complement strand
GAAAGGAAAACTTGAAATCGCATCATATGACCCCTTTAAAGTACCATGAGGCATGAGCATAGACTTGAGAACGATGCATTTATTTGATCAAAAATACATTAAATCAATAATATTGTGAAAATATCATTCCAATTTAAAATAACTGGTTTCTATTTAAATACATTGTAAAATGTAATTTATTCCTCTGATGCAAAGCTGAATTTTCAG
>NW_015564998.1:0-207 GCF_001515605.1 Sinocyclocheilus anshuiensis | reverse complement strand
GTCATTTAATTGAACAACGTGTGCCCAGTTGATCTGGCCAGTACTGCTCTTTATAGGACTGTAAGCCTGCAACATATTCCGTGCCAGCTTCAACATGTGGCAAGCATCCATCATTACAAACACCTTCTCACCAGTCACTGGATGTGAAAAAAAGGTCTTTAAGGGCTCATGCGGGTTTGCCTTTAACTGGCACCCAAGCTGGGTGCA
>NW_015564997.1:0-207 GCF_001515605.1 Sinocyclocheilus anshuiensis | reverse complement strand
GATAAAAACATTTTATTTCACAATGTTACCAAGGTACCTGGGAAAATATTCTTTTTTCCCCCAGGCCAGCTCTCTCTAGTTTGAGCTTGTCAGATTCATTTGGAGCCTCGCAGTCTCTTCATTTAGCTAAGCAGAAGAACCTGTGGGTATATGTTACTGTCTTGGACTTCTTTGCTGGCACAGCTGAAACACATGACCTCCTCCGTA
>NW_015564996.1:0-207 GCF_001515605.1 Sinocyclocheilus anshuiensis | reverse complement strand
ACAAAAGTCTCTTAAGTCTTTATATTGAGTTTCTACTACCAATTATATGGCTAAACGAAGTCTAGGAAAACAGAGAGGGCAAGAGGGTTTCAAAGGGTGACTGACAACACAAGGTAGCCTATACTCACCAGAACTGACTGAAGATCTAAATGTAAAAGCTAAAATGAAGCAATGTGTTCCCGCGTGTGCGTGTCCTCTTCGTGCGTA
>NW_015564995.1:0-207 GCF_001515605.1 Sinocyclocheilus anshuiensis | reverse complement strand
TAGATGATAGATAGACAGACACACAGACAGACAGACAGACAGACATATAGATAGATGATAGATAGACACACACACACACACACACACAGACAAACATATAGATAGATGATAGATAGACAGACAGACAGAAAGACACACAGACAGACAGACAGAAACACAGACATATAGATGATAGATAGATAGATAGACAGACAGACAGACAGACAG
>NW_015564994.1:0-207 GCF_001515605.1 Sinocyclocheilus anshuiensis | reverse complement strand
TCAGACACAAGTTTTCACAAAAACAAAAAGTTTTATAAAATGATACACCTCACATTTCAGCCTTTAAACCATTTTTAATAAAATGGATGAGTAAAAAGTATTAATTATTATATTATTTTAAACAATGATTATCAATAAATTATTATATTAATGAAATAACACAAATACATTTTACTGTTTCGATTTTTATAATGCATTATCTTCTTA
>NW_015564993.1:0-207 GCF_001515605.1 Sinocyclocheilus anshuiensis | reverse complement strand
TTTATGTTTACTTTTTTGCAATATGTGAGATTAATGTTGTAAAACTGTACCCAGAATCTGAACCTAATATAGGAACCAAATTCATCCTGTACAATATTCAGCGAGTAGCATGCCAGTATTCCCTTCTGAAAACAGATTGGCTTGCAATCCTTCAGCATAAACAACAACGTCTTGGAGTTGCATGAACTGTGGTGCCGTTACTTTGCG
>NW_015564992.1:0-207 GCF_001515605.1 Sinocyclocheilus anshuiensis | reverse complement strand
TGATTTTTGGCCCGGAGTCTTGTTTTGAGAAACAGATTGATGAGATTGATGAGTGTCTTAAATTTGAAAATAAAAATATGTATCTCTAAGAAAACAATATCTTTGTGATATTAATGATGAATGAGATTTAATACCATCGGTTCAGGTCTGTAATAAATTACGGTAACCTATTGTTTTTGGTTTATTTTTAAAAACATGATAAAGTGC
>NW_015564991.1:0-207 GCF_001515605.1 Sinocyclocheilus anshuiensis | reverse complement strand
CCATGTCTCTTTCATGTCTTCATGTACATCATCGCTGTATCGCTTATCAGACCTGACACATATACCTCGCACAATGCAGCCAATTATTTATTCTCCCTTGGAGAAAAACATGCTGGAATGTTGATGCTAAAACTGACAAAGACTTCCAGGCTGGCTTTGAAGAGCGCTTACTTTTTCCTGTCAGGAGGACCTAAATTAGCAGTTGTA
>NW_015564990.1:0-207 GCF_001515605.1 Sinocyclocheilus anshuiensis | reverse complement strand
TTTAAGAAAGCAGATGTCTTGAACTCCTTTGCATCACAGGTATATATCTTGGAATCATCAAGGCTACAGTCCTTGATGATCAGTCTCCTTATGCGTCCCTCAGCCACCATCTCATACTTCTTGGTTTTACGGATTTCCTGTCCGTCTCTGAACCACTTCACGTCAGCCTTCTCCCTGGACAGTTCACACTCCAGAATGGCTGTGGCT
>NW_015564989.1:0-207 GCF_001515605.1 Sinocyclocheilus anshuiensis | reverse complement strand
CTGCTTTGACCTTAGATTCATCCATTCTTACTCCTTGGTGACTGACATGGTAACCCAGGAATGACGTTTGTCTGACATGGAACTCACATTTTTCTGCCTTGATATACAATTGGTTTGCTAGTAGACGAAAGAGGACGGTCTTGACATGGTTGATATGTTCAGCTTCAGACTTTGAGTAAATCAAGATGTCGTCAATGTAGGCTATTA
>NW_015564988.1:0-207 GCF_001515605.1 Sinocyclocheilus anshuiensis | reverse complement strand
TGCAACATGCAAAACATATAAAATTTGTTGAATGGGGCTTTTTTCCAGAATGAATTCATAAACGGCACATTTAGTTGTCTCTGCACATTAAACTGTAATGGAGAATGTTTAATCACCAACGCCACATTAAAGCTCTGCAGACAGCCGTTGAGTTACATAAACGAAAACATCATCACAATTCTCAGACAACTGTCCATCAGCAGCTTC
>NW_015564987.1:0-207 GCF_001515605.1 Sinocyclocheilus anshuiensis | reverse complement strand
TTTTTTTTAATTTAAAGAACAAGTGGTATACATAAAAAACTATGCAAAATACACATACTGACTAAATTAAAACAAAACACATCAACCACAACAAAAATAAAAACTTGTAATCAAAATTACATACCATTTGGAAGTGTTTGTTTTAAGGTTTTCAGTTTTTTATATATATATATATATATATATATATATATATTCCTCTTCTTTTTT
>NW_015564986.1:0-207 GCF_001515605.1 Sinocyclocheilus anshuiensis | reverse complement strand
TTTTCCAGGCCCCAAAACACCCTCGGACCCCAGAGGGTTAAATCTGGTTCAGCATACTTATCCTATCTCTGATTTGCAACGGAGATACCGCCATCTTCAAGATTTGGCTTTGCATGATGTCAACAGAGCACAGCCCTTGGTGCTTATTGGATCAGACCATCCGCACTTAACCCTCTGGGGTCCGAGGGTGTTTTGGGGCCTGGAAAA
>NW_015564985.1:0-207 GCF_001515605.1 Sinocyclocheilus anshuiensis | reverse complement strand
GTTCACAGGCATCTATTTTAGACCTTTCAGTTCCTTAGTCAGATTATACTGTATTCACAATTGGAACAACAAATAAACCATCTTTGCATGAAATTAAAAAGCACTTTCTTTTCAGGTCTTTTGCAAATTTAGCTCGAATTTCATTTCCAAAGGAAACTCTGTGTGTAAAACCACAGACCAGCAATAAACTGTAAATGTATAATATTA
>NW_015564984.1:0-207 GCF_001515605.1 Sinocyclocheilus anshuiensis | reverse complement strand
TGCAGAAGCTCCCAGAGGAATCTCCACAGAGAGAGAAGTTCCATTTCTATTGTTTTTTATTTCTGCAGATGCAGAAGTATTTTAACAACTGTATCTACGGCATCAGATATGATGACTATGGCTGCCATGTTTGTTTTTTATTATTTTGTTCCAATGCCAAAGTGTGTGTTTGTTTGTTTTTTCAGAACAACCGCAGATCAAATCTGT
>NW_015564983.1:0-207 GCF_001515605.1 Sinocyclocheilus anshuiensis | reverse complement strand
TATCTTTATGACTAAAAGGAGTAGTTTCTTCCACTGTTAGAAGGACAAAACTCAAGTGATTGCGCCGGCGCCGCATGCACACACAGTTAAACTTTGCTACCTTGACAATGCAGTCTGTTCATTATAATAATAAAATACAGTCAGTCAAACATATGGAGAATGAAAAACACACTGCTCAGTTTAAATATGTAGTAAAAATCTGTGCCG
>NW_015564982.1:0-207 GCF_001515605.1 Sinocyclocheilus anshuiensis | reverse complement strand
ATTATTATACATGATATTTGTTGACAATAAAGCATTAAAAAATATATAAAAAAAAATAACACCAAATACTTACATATGCCATATTTTTATTCAAACGTTTTTTTACACTTTAATTTTCATAACCCAGGTCTTGCTTTATTAAAGCATTAGTCTCACTAAATGTTCATATATTTTTCTGAAAGCAATGGTTAAACTTTTAAATAGTTA
>NW_015564981.1:0-207 GCF_001515605.1 Sinocyclocheilus anshuiensis | reverse complement strand
GTTAGATGTAGCATTCTACTCGCTTTAAATAAGACAGAGCAGACAGATATATTAAGTAGTGCAGTAAGATTACATTTATTTCAATGAATTATAGTATTTATTTGAATTAACTGTTGAGCGAGAAAGAGATGCGTTTCTCCAGGTCGGACTCAGTGATACGAAGGTGATGAACGCTGGTGTCTTTTCCATTTTTCCTGTAGCGCTTTA
>NW_015564980.1:0-207 GCF_001515605.1 Sinocyclocheilus anshuiensis | reverse complement strand
TATTACTGATTTTACTGTATTTTTTAACAAATAAATGCAGCCTTGGTGAGCAGAAGGGACTTCTTTAAACATGAAAAAGTCTTACAATCCCCAGACTTCTGAATATAGAAGTAGATAATTAAAATCTTTAATTTATGTTGCATTAGCACTTATTCATCTTCCTAAATATGTGACCCTGGAGCACAAAACCAGTCTTAAGTCGCTGGG
>NW_015564979.1:0-207 GCF_001515605.1 Sinocyclocheilus anshuiensis | reverse complement strand
TTGTGAGATTGAGGGGCAGATTTAAATGTATTTTAATAGTTAAATTAATAATTATTATTATAAATATATTTTATTTATTAATTAAATCAATAATTCATAATACATTAAATAATAATTCAGATTTGTTTTAATTTTATAACATTTTAATCATTCAAGTTTAATACATATTCGATTATAATTATTGTTACCATTCAAAAGTTTGGGTTA
>NW_015564978.1:0-207 GCF_001515605.1 Sinocyclocheilus anshuiensis | reverse complement strand
GCTGTGTTTGTGATGTTTAAGTTAGGGACGGCGTGACACGTGAAAATGGCGTTTGGAAAGGTTGTTTCAAAACATGCCGTTATTTTTGTAGTTCCACTAGATGACAGTAGCGGTGCAGAAACTGCTTACTTGTAGGCATCCTTGGGCTTTTTTACATTTGACTCTTTTGACAGTTTGCGTGTGGCTTATGTTGTGTTTTAAACCCCG
>NW_015564977.1:0-207 GCF_001515605.1 Sinocyclocheilus anshuiensis | reverse complement strand
GCTGATTGGCTTGCGCGAGAACGCGTCATGCGAATTCTCTGCTTGTGTTGAAATTTTTGAACTTGAACGGAAGATGCGATTGAGGCAAATATCGTGCGTTCGCGGCAAACGCATCGTGCATTTCTTGTCATTCGCGTCATTCGTGTATGTAAGCTACTCGCACGAATAATTACATTCGCGTCTGGTGTGAACACACTGTAAGGCATT
>NW_015564976.1:0-207 GCF_001515605.1 Sinocyclocheilus anshuiensis | reverse complement strand
CAGCGGAAGCGTGCTGGGCCCATAACCCAGAGGTCGATGGATTGATACCATCCTCTGCTAAGACTTTTTAACTTCTAGTAAATGCCTGAGACCTCAAAAAGGGGCAACATTCAAAGCCTGATCTTCAAATGCTGAGGCCACTTGGTCCTCTCATAGAAGTTCTTCATCCAGAAGACTCTGTCTGTGTATTTTAAAGGCATCCTGAAT
>NW_015564975.1:0-207 GCF_001515605.1 Sinocyclocheilus anshuiensis | reverse complement strand
TGCAAACAGAGCAGACCACATCCCTCCCTCATGGAGATTATATTAGAGTAGCAGGGAAGGGCATTGTTCCCCGTTTTTTTGGCAAATAACGCAAACATTTCCATCAGCAGGTACGAAAAGAACAGGTGGAAGAGTCACAGATGACAAGGCGAGTTTTTAAACGCAGAAAGCTTCCCTCTGCCGAAGACTCAAGACAGAGAGAGGCCT
>NW_015564974.1:0-207 GCF_001515605.1 Sinocyclocheilus anshuiensis | reverse complement strand
AATCTTTTCTATAACTTGTTGCGGAAGTTCAGCATACTCTTTTAAGACTGTCTTTAACGATTTCGGGACCCTTTTTTTTAGTTTTCTATTACTTTCTACGCCTGAGTAAAGCTCGGTTTCTACAAACATGGACGAAGATATGGATACAGCCTCTGTTGAGGCTTCTGCAAACAGCGATAATCTAAAGGTGCATAATTATGCAAGACG
>NW_015564972.1:0-207 GCF_001515605.1 Sinocyclocheilus anshuiensis | reverse complement strand
GTAAGAGGCATACTATATATCATACACAGAAATTCTCTTTCCGTTCATGAAAGCAACTGGCCCGTTAAACCCAGCTTTCTGTTTCTTGCCTCCTTGTCTTCCTGAGTGAGATCTTCCAGAATCCAAATTTTCTTCTGTTTCAGCAGTTCGGATCGTTTGGCATCTGCCCATATTGCATCACGACATGTGCGGGATAAGAACTGGACG
>NW_015564971.1:0-207 GCF_001515605.1 Sinocyclocheilus anshuiensis | reverse complement strand
CTGAAAACTTTGCTTTCATTTTTAAATCTTGTGCAATATATTTTTCCTTGTGTTTTAAAATTTTGTTTTCACGCTTGTTATTTTTTTATCCGTGACTGTAATACTTTAGGCGGGATTCTGATCCCATAATCTAAGCCTATACCGATGGAGAAACAGGGAGCCGGCATTTGACGGGCACTTTTCAAACTGCTGGGGTGGAGCCCTGCG